>NC_059353.1:50017500-50102500 GCF_019703515.2 Myxocyprinus asiaticus | reverse complement strand
AATTAAGGTCATTTTGTGGCATTCTATAACACTTTGGGTTCACATGTGGACTCGTGTGCTCTTCAGGACTCATGCCCCGCTCCTTTACATCACAAGTGAAATGCTCTATCAGTCGAGCCGCGCAATTTGATCACACTCGAACACGCTTGTAAATGTGGTTCATTATGTAATGCAAACATTAAAATGAGTCATGCGCTATAGTAAAAGTGTTTAGATGTCATAAGATAGCATTGTGTGAGGAACAGAGTGAAAAGTAAGTGTTTATGTACTGATAATCTACCGTTTTACTTTGTGTGAAAGTGAATAAAAGTAAATGTTGTTTTTGCGCCTCTAGTGTTCACTTCATCAACGAATCACGTAAACAGGATCTTTTCAGACCATTCTGGCGCCCTAGGCGAGATCTCTATTGCTGCCCCCGTTGGTGTTGGGGGGGAGCATTGCGCCGGCCTCCTCTTTGGCAAGTCTTTTGGTAGGTTTATAAACTGACACTAGGCGGATTGACTACTTGTGGTAATCAGCCAATCAGGCATGGTTATTGGCCAATGTAATAATCTAAAGTCCAAATATCGGCAGATTAATCGATCCTCTAAGGTCTTTTAAAAGCCCTGATGAATAAATACATTAATACATGCAAAATCCTTGAAGGTCTCAGAGAGTAACCTGAATTTATCGTCTCTTTTGTATCCTCGCTATCTTTTATTCTGTCTCATTTGCATACTCTCTCTCCTGCATATTCAGTCCGTCTGTAGTAGGTTTAATCTGACAAAAGGATGAGTGGGTGCCAATGTGGAAAAGACAGTTGTGTAATACACCACAGGCAGTATGCGAGAGAATCCAAAAGAAAGTATGATGGAGAATGTGAAGGATGTTTGACCAAATTCTGAAATCCTCCCATCTCTTTTAATTTGTCCCTGTCTTCTAAATATTCAATATGAATGTCTCAGTTCCATAATACAATCAGGGCCAAGGCTTTGAGCGATTATACATCTGTATTCATCTGGCCTACATCTGCTTTTGCGGTTATAATTCCACCGAGAGCCAATTACAGAGTATGTGTGTATAATTCATGTGTATCCTAATAGACTAATTAATTTTGCATTAAATAATGAAAAAAATATGTCATGCATTTTATTACTGTAATTGGTCGTTGCTTCGCAAATCTTAGTTTCACCTGCTGACAATGTGTGACAAGCCCGAGATTTGATATTCCTGCATCTAATTTTTCTTCTATTCTATTCTATGTTATTCTATTCTATTCTTGCCATTAGAGTGTGCCAGAAAGATGAGGAAAACACTCTTACATCCCACAGGAGGAATTCAGACCCAACTGAAAGAGTGCCATTTCATTAACTGTAAAACTTTGCAAACAAATAAACAAGTGTGACTTGCCAATTAATTTGCAAAACAACCTAATTAAGGTTGCATTTAGAATACAAACAATTAATAAGCAATGTTTCGGGAGAACATTCTATGCAAGAAATCTTGGCTTTGCTGACATTTTGATTGTTTTAAACACTTTTGATGTAAACAAGTTTACACATTATTTCAATTCTGCTTTGGAACCAATCTGACAAAGTCTGAATAATTGTGCACAATTATTAATTTAGTCTGGATCTGTTAGGTTAGTGAATGTTATAATAAAACATATAGTAATATGAGTTGAATACAGATTTCTGTGATGAAAACATGATTTTCTTTTCGGAATCGATGCTGAAAAAAGACTTGGCACATGCGGTTTACACTAGATTTCTAGAAGATTTCTACTTTTCATCATATCTAAATTTTTACCTTAAATAATGCTTCACATGTGATACTAAATTACGTAATAATGCATAAAGCATGAAGCTTTTTTTTTTTTTTTAATATCTGATATACATGGAAATGACAGCCTGTCTGTCTACATTGCTCAAAGGTGTTAATACAAATACTGATCTAGACGACACACACACACACACACACACACACACACACACACACACTGCTGCCCATTTGGTCTCTACAATCTGGATCATAGACTGGGATTAACTTTATCAGAACAAGCCAAAAGGCATAAATTAAATAAGACCTCTGAGCACATTGTGTCGCATGTTTCCTATTGCCCAGGAAAAAGATAGTGTTCACTAAATACATGTTGACCTTCTGTGACAACATGCCCCAATAGCAGGGCATGTTGTCAAAATATATGTGCTAAGTTGTCACAATGGAACGTGTCATTAAACCAGTGGTTTAAAGTTTCGTGTGAACATTGGGGGTGGTGGGGTGGTGTCACCAAAACAAAATCTATGCCTCTCTTCAAATCTACTTCTGCATGATGCATCCTATTACACTGTAGGCTTTTTATTCAAATTAAAAAAGTAAAACAATTATGAAACCCAAAGCGACTCATTAACACATGCGACCCCGCGTCCACATGTGTGGATGTTGTATTTTGGCTTTGCTATACGCAACGGATCATTTAAATTAATTTAAACCGACTAAATACTGTTCACAAGACTCTAGACTGTCATTTAAGAGTCAAACTTCTGCCGCACTGAGTCACGTGACACAAAAGCATGGTATTGATTTCCGTGAAACGCTTCTAGGGGTGCAGCGCCAACAAAAGTGCCTCTGGTAAGAAATCTCTTTAAGTTTTTTCATTGAAATCTGTTTGGTTGTAAAGAGTAGAGTCTCTAGTTTCATTTGATATGCCGCTTTAAAAATTCTGTAAATTTTTTACACATCAGTGCGCTGATAAACATGATGTCCACATATGTGGAAACGGGGGCAGTATTCCCTCAAAAGTTGAAAAAACATGAACACATCTGTGGGTCATTTCACTTCATTTTAATATACATTTTGTTATATTTTATTTTGTTATCACTGTATAATACGGTTCTATTCATTAACATTAATAAATGCATTCCTATATTTATTGTACATTATCACATTGAGAATAAATGGGTTCATCCAAAAGCTGGAAATGTTGCTTTCAGAGGCTTTATATGGAGTTAGGATGAAAATAAGGTGCATTTCAAACTGTTCTGAGACCAGTGCAGACAGACAGCACACTGGAGGTTAAGGCATACACTAAATAGGGAGCAAGGGAGCATCCTATAGCTCTCTATGCAGTTAAGTGCATTCACTCCTAAAATCTGATCAAAAGTTCAGTTTCAGGCTGCAGATGATGTTTGGATCACTCAACATGTTTGACAGACACGTGACAATGATAATCAGTACATAGATTCAGAATTTATAATGTATAATTTTATTTTAACATGGTTGACAGTGATTGGATGATGCTGGACATTACTTTGAATCAGAATTTTTTATGCACATTTCTGTAATGTCTCAAAACATGAATAATCAACACTCCTGGAAACATAATAAACAATTTGATTTAAAAAATCTGACTTTATATATAGCTTGGAATTATTTAAAATTTCACAACGTAGTCCCGCTGTCCACATATATGGACATGCATTTTTAGGAAAACTTGTTTACCCAAAAACTGACAAATATATAGGACTTACAAAAATGAACTAGGTGCTTGAAACCAACATGCAAAATCTCTGCTAGATAAATTCACACATTTGCGCAATTGGAATTTTGACACCAAATCGTAACATTCTTGAGATACTGTAGCACTTATTACAACTTCCCTGAGTGACAACTAGCCCTGGTCTCCTATATATATATATATATATATATATATATATATATATATATATATATACACACACACAGTGGCCCCAAAAAGTATATTGATCCTTAATCAACACTTAAAAATCCATGAATGCAAAAAAGTAATACTGTTCAAAATGAAGAGCAAATGTAGGGTACAATGGAGCTATATTATAAGTATGTCCTTAAAAAAGTCTCTAACTTTTGCAAATGGTCATCAGGTATTTTAACCTTCCACAAATGCTGAATGTTTAAAGACCCCTTTGCAAATGTTTTCCTTTTGTTGCATTGCTCATAGCCCAGTGTGAAGTCTTATGCTATTGTGTGCTTTGTATTGTACATATGCAAACATATTGGGCAAAACCTACAAACTATAAGGCATATTGCTCAAGCAATGAAATTGACGCTACAGAATCTCCTGCCAAACTGTTTCTTTTCTTGATTACAGTTACACATCTCAATAGCACAACAGATGGCTGGGCTTGTTAGCACTTGGTAATACTCTTAGGCCCACCAAACACATCGTAATCAAGCTGTGATCTCTTAATAATCACACTTCTTACTGGCAAACACTATCAGTCTATTCCTGAGGATGTCTGAAACTGTCATAAGGCACGTTAAAAACAAGAACAATATCCATTAGGACGTGACAAGTTTTCATTCAAAGATACAAGATCTCTAAACAAGATGTCACAAACGATCAGTCTTAAGTGAAGTTGTCTTTATGTTGACATTTAAACTGCTAAAAAATTTCAAGTTTAAACATGTATAAACATTTTACCCATTTAGAAATAAATGAGGAACATGACCACAACGTTTAAACCTAGAAGTGACAGATGCATCTGAGATGAGCAGCTAAGCTTGAGACGAATTTTATAAGCCTCTTTGCAACAAACAACTAATTGCTCTAACTGGCTCACGTTAACTGTCAAATGGTGTCAAATCCATGATTTTGACACCCTGCCATCCCCCGTAAGTGTTAAGTTCTGAATCATATTGTTGTCTCGGGGGAAATTACGTTACAGCAGCAGCAAACAACAGGCAACCAAGATCTAAAAGAGTCCTTACTCTTCATTTAGAACATAATTAGTAACCCTAAGAATACATTTGATTAATCAAAAGCCAAATGTTGAGTGTTGAAAGGATGTAACAAAGATAGATAGATAGATAGATAGATAGATAGATAGATAGATAGATAGATAGATCAATCAGTGTTAGGTCAGTTAGGATCACTAATTTATTTTAAGAATGTGAAATGTCAGAATAAAAGCAGAGAGAATGATTTATTTCAGCTTTTATTTCTTTCATCACATTCCCAGTGGGTCAGAAGTTTACATACACTGTTAGTATTTGGTAGCATTGTCTTTAAATTGTTTAACTTGCGTCAAACATTTTGGGTAGCCTTCCACAAGCTTCTCACAATAAGTTGCTGGAATTTTGGCCCATTCCTCCCGACAGAACTGGTGTAACTGAGTCAGGTTTGTAGGCCTCCTTGCTCACACATGCTTTTTTAAGTTCTGCCCAAAAATTTTCTATCAGATTGAGGTCAGGGTTTTGTGATGGCCACTCCAATATCTTGACTTTGTTGTCCTTAAGCCATTTTGCCACAACTTTGGAGGTATGCTTGGGGTCATTGTCCATTTGGAAGACCCATTTGTGACCAAGCTTTAACTTCCTGTCTGATGTCTTGAGATGTTGCTTCAATATATCCACATAATTTTCCTTCCTCATGATGCCATCTATTTTGTGAAGTGCACCAGTCCCTCCTGCAGCAAAACACCCCCACAACATGATGCTGCCACCCCCATGCTTCACGGTTGGGATGGTGTTCTTCTGCTTGCAAGCCTCACCCTTTTTCCTCCAAACATAACGATGGTCATTATGGCCAAACAGTTCAATTTTTGTTTCATTAGACCAGAAGACATTTCTCCAGAAAGTAAGATCATTGTCCCCATGTGCACTTGCAAACTGTAGTCTGGCTTTTTTATGGCGGTTTTGGAGCAGTGGCTCCTTCCTTGCTGAGCAGCCTTTCAGGTTATGTCAATATAGGACTCGTTTTACTGTGGATATAGATACTCGTCTACCTGTTACCTCCAGAATCTTCACAAGGTCCTTTGCTGTTGTTCTGGGATTGATTTGCACTTTTTGCACCAAACTACGTTCATCTCTAGGAGACAGAATGTGTCTCCTTCCTGAGTGGTATGATGGCTGTGTGGTCCCATGGTGTTTATACGTGTGCACTATTGTTTGTACAGATGAACGTGGTACCTTCAAGTGTTTGGAAATTGCTCCCAAGGATGAAACAGACTTGTAGAGGTCCACAATTTTTTTTTCTGAGGTCTTTGCTGATTTCTTTTGATTTTCTGATGATGTCAACAAAGAGGCACTGAGTTTGAAGGTAGACCTTAAATTACATCCACAGGTACACCTCCAATTCAGGACACCTCCTATCAGAAGCTAATTGGTTAATTGTCTAAAGGTTTGACATCATTTTCTGGAATTTTCCAAGCTGCTTAAAGGCACAGTTAACTTAGAGTATGTAAACTTCTGACCCACAGGACTTGTGATATAGTCAATTAAAAGTGAAACAATCAGTCTGTAAACAGTTGTTGGAAAAATTATTCGTGTCATGCACAAAGTGAATGTCCTAAACGACATGCCAAAACTATAGTTTGCTAATATTAAATCTGTGGAGTGGTTAAAAAAAAAATAGTTTTAATGACTTCAACTTAAGTGTATGTAATCATCTGACTTCAACTGTAGATGGATGGATGGATGGATGGATGGATGGATTCATCAGGCATTAGGAAACTGACCCTCACACCATAAGGAGTCGCAAAGTCAGAGTACTATTTACTGCACAGAGATCAGGCACTGCTTAAAATAAGATGATTGGGACAGATTACTCACATCCCTTTGTGTTGCATTAATCTGATATAAAGCTACATATGTTAACACTTTAGGCCCCATATGCTCAGACACTCTTAGACAATTTTGTATTTATCTATAACTCATGACTGACCTATAGTTAAATGATGCATTTTTTTCCTTTTTTCAACAGCATTTGTTAACATTTGTACGATCAGGTTGAAGAATATGGAGGTTTATATGGAGATTAGACTGAATTTTACCAGACAGAAATGTGTATCAGTACTTGAACTGAAGGAAACTGTTTAAACTGAGATCATTTGTCAAATGGTCTGCATTTGTTGTGGATTTGCAGACAATGTGTCACTTCACACCTAATGACCCAAAAGGTGGCTGTTCTTGAAAGGTTAAGTAACACCTTTATCTAGTCTCTACATTTGACCAAGACAAATCAATGGACCCTAATTAATCTCTGTAAATAATTAGGAGAATAGTTTGGCAGACATATACACTTAATATATTACATTATGTTTGGCTGACACTTTCTCAGCAAATTAATTTGGGAGAGAGTGCAAATTTTACTTTAAACTTGATTCATTCAACAGGTAGTTGAGAAATTGAAATTATTTAATTATGTTAAATTAAAGGAATATTCCGGGTTCAATGGAAGTTAAACTCAATGGACAGCATTCATGACATAATGTAAATTGCCACAAAAATTTATTTGACCCGTCCCTCCTTTTATTTAAAAAAAGCAGTGAGACACTTACAATGGGAGTGAATGGGGCCAATCTGTAAACATTAAAATACTCACTGTCTCAAAAGTATAGCCACAAGGTGTAAACAATATGTGTTTTAACATGATTTTAGTGTGATAAAATAACGTATGTTTTCTGTGTAAAGTTTTATCCAATGTTACAACTTTATTGCCATGATGATGTTGTCAACAAACCCTAAAACCCTAAATGACTGTGAAAACAATGATTTAAACAACTTAACATTTAAAATACTACACAAGTTTTAACAAAAATTAATGTAAGTGCTTTTATAAAATTATATGCATCAATTTTTTTGTCATTAAACCCTCCAAAAATTGGCCCCATTGACTTTCATTGTAAGTGTCTCAATGTAACCTCCATTTTTGCTTTTTTTTAAAGGAGGGATGAGTCGAAATAATTTTTTGTGATAATCAACATTATGCCACAAATGCTGTCGATTGAGCTGAACTTGTATTGAACCCGGAATATTATTTTAAGCTGGCTTTGGTTAATTCATGTTTATAAAAGCAGAATTTCCACTGTAAAAACTAAATTATAATAATAATAATAATAATAATAAAAGGATTGCAATTGACCTTTTCATTGTCTACATACCATTATCTACTCATGCTTCAGATATTATCACTATTTTCCACATTTTAAAATACTAGCATCACAACAAAACAAGTGGAGATATGGGAGCTGTAGTGACCAAAACATTTTAAACAAACGAAAACTCGTTAGTGTTTCTAAAACTCTTTAATTTAGTTGTGTAAAGAAATTCATAATTGGTTTTAGGAGATTTTTAAGAAAAAATAAATTCACTCAATTGTGTCTAAACATTTGACTGGCAGTCTGACATGTAACAATAGAGCTTTATTTATTACCACCACAGATGGGGTGTGAAGCATATGTGACCCAATAAAGAGCATAGCAGGGGCTTTTGGGAGTGCTGTGAGTTCATTGGTCAGCAGATGAGTCAATTTGAATACACCATGATCTATATGTGATAGGTGGGAGCAGGAAACATCAGAGAGTGCCTTAAGCAATAGTGATGACCACATCAGAAGCAGGCTGAAGAGTTTTTATTCTCAAATTTATTTTTGAAGTGTTGTCTCTGACTTTTTGTATGTTTGTTCATGTTGGCGTTGCAAACATGAAGTTCTATTGCAGTTACTTCATGCTCGCATGGATCGTTTGCAAGTGCTGTTGTACAACAACAAAATACTACACATTTGAGGAAGATGCCCCTGGTACAGAGATTGGAAACCTTTCTCGGGACTTGAAAATAGACCCGGCTGAAGATCCTGAGACATCATTTAAATATATGCAGAAGACAAACTCTGTTATTCTCATGAGGAAAACTGACGGACTTTTAACAGTTGGAGAAACCATTGACCGCGAACAACTGTGTCACCGCTCCCCGCAGTGTCTCATAAGTTTTGACATTGTCGCATTTTCCAAGGAGAAGTTTCAGCTTATTCACGTGGAAATTGAGGTAAAAGACATTAACGACCATTCACCTCGGTTTATACGTGAAGAAACACACTTGGATCTATCAGAGGACACCCCTTTGAACTCACGATTTCAATTGGACATCGCCGTGGACCACGATGTCGGAGATAACTACGTTCAAAGTTATCATATTTCGCACACGAGTCAATTTGCCGTTGAAGTAAGCACTCTAGAAGATGGTGTCAAGTCTGCCGAACTTGTGTTGATCAAAACGCTTGACCGGGAGACCAAAGACTTTTACACGATTGAGGTGACGGCAACAGACGGCGGGATGCTGCCAAAATCCGGGACGACGACCGTTAACATTCGAGTGCTGGACTCTAACGATAACAGTCCAACTTTTGAACACAGCTCACTAAAAGTTGAACTCAGAGAAGATTCACTGATTGGTTCACGTGTGCTGAAAGTTCACGCTTTCGATCCCGATGCTGGCATTAACGGTGAAGTTGTCTATGGATTTGTTGAGGGCTCCCCAACTGAGGTCACGCGTGTTTTTCAGATCGACCTCATCTCAGGTGAAGTGACCCTAAAAGACTTTGTAGACCATGAGAAAAAAAGGTTGTACGAGTTACATATCCAAGCCTCCGATCTTGGCCCGAATTCGGTTTCATCTACCTGTCGGGCTGTTGTAGCCATCATTGATGTAAACGATAACACGCCAGAGATTACCATTAAGCCCATGACCTCCACAAGTGACGGGGTGGCCTTCATAACCGAGGCGGCAGCTGAAGAAAGTTTCGTGGCCCTGATCAGCACCTCAGACAAGGACTCTGGCTCCAACGGTTATGTCCGGACTACTTTACAAGGACACGATCATTTTAAACTACAGCAAGCATATAGCGACACATTTATGATCGTGACCACAACAACCTTGGATAGAGAAACAATTTCAGAGTACAACCTCACAGTGATCTCCGAAGATTTGGGGACGCCACCCTTCAAAACCTTTAAGCAATATACGATACGCATCACCGATGAGAACGACAACGCGCCGCTGTTTAGTAAAGACGTTTACGATGTGTCGGTAGTAGAAAACAATGTTCCGGGTTCATACATAACTACAGTAGTCGCGCGCGATCTTGACATTGGAAAAAATGGAAAGGTGTCGTACAGTCTTGTTGACAGCAAAACACCAGATGGTTCTCCGATATCGACGTTTGTGTCAGTAGACCCTCTATCGGGGTCTTTGTACTCGTTGCGATCATTTAATTTTGAAGCGCTAAAAGAAGTTGAGTTTGCTGTCAAAGCCAACGATAAAGGCTCGCCACCTCTCTCCAGCACTACTTTAATAAAAGTCCATGTGGTGGATGAGAATGATAACTATCCCTATTTTACATATCCAGTGTTAAGGAATAATTCAGCCGATATCCCGATACCCCTCAACGCTCAAGGTGGATGTCTAGCATTACAAGTGACCGCTCAAGATGAAGACGTTGGGGCCAACAGTGAGCTTAGTTTTCACATTGTACAAGGTGACCCACAACTTTTTGCCATTAATAAAAAGACTGGTGAAATAGTTTTGAAACAGAGTCTCACTGCTTCCTGTGGGGACATCCTGCAAATTGAAGTTTCTGTAGTGGATAACGGTAGAGAGCCCCTGTCTAGCACCGCAACAGTTCGCTTTGTAGTGACAGACACTAGATCCCAAGAGGACCAGGTGGTTATTTTACTGCGATCTAAAGAGGAGGAGAATCTAAACTTTGATGTCTGGACAGTGATTATAGTTGCATTCTCCGGGGGCTGCGTGCTGTTGCTGGTAGCGATTGCCATCCTCACTGTAACCTGCCAAATTTGTCGCAGGCGAAGAAACTTCAGCAGAGATGGCCTGTATGGTTCAACCCCCCTTTCCAAGAACAACACTGCCAACTCAAATGTATATGGTGACCCTAATGGCTTCCTTGGCAATGAAGGAGGTTCAATGCACCACTGCCTTTATGAAGACAAGAGCTTGGACTTTGAGGAAAAGGTGAGTGATTGTGGCAGGAAATTCTGCTTGTTTTGATGCTCACCCTTATTTTAAGCCATTGCATTAATAATTTCCTCTTGTTTTACAGTTATTCCTGCCATGCAAGCCTTTCGAACAAACATTTCTATGGCAAGATGAAAAATACTGTCTACAAAGGAGGTAAGAATGGTTGCAGTAAAGTTATATTGTTGTTTACCGTTTGGCATTTGTAGATGGAGCCTACAGATTTCCATCTTGATCATTTTGGACCCCACTGTAGTTGTGCTTTTACAGTTCGTCAGTTCTAACATATGAGGCAAAGGCGTATTAGTCATGTCTCAGTGAATACAGTATTTTGTTCTGCACAGAAATATCAATAATCTGAAAGAATGCTATTCAGCGGTCACTAACAGCATTGATTCTATGCGTAGTGGCACCAGCAACACAGACCAGCTGAGCGTAAAGGACAGTGGAAAAGGAGACAGTGATTTCAATGACAGTGACTCTGACACCAGTGGATCAGCTCTGAAGAGAGGCCTGATAACATTCCAACCAGTGGCAAGAAGTACGTATAGTTATCGAAAAGACAATAGAGCTTTTTAATTTTGTCTTTGAGCAACACAAATTCAACTCAAAACATTATTTTCTTGGTCTGTATTTTTGTCTTTTGTGTGGTAAAAACCTCTAAGAACTTCTTTCAAAAAGATACATTTACAAAATTTCACAAGATATTGAGGCCACGTCCACACTTATATGTTTTTGTTTGAACCCGTATCTTTTTATCTACGTTTTAGCCTTCTGTCCACACATTGACAGCAAAAACTGAGCATTTGGTGCAGTCATGTGATCCATTCAACCCAAAACAATCTAAATGGTGGCCCACATTGTTGAGGTGTTATTGTGCCTGATATTCACTTTGAGAGCGTTGTTAAAGATAAATATTACTTTGTACAATCTTCATAGGCAACGCAATGTTTACGCAGAATTGCTGTCTGGCGATGAAACACAAGGACAATTGCATTTCATCTCGTACACAGAACTGCGATTTTTCACATGCGCAGTAATGGATTTGGCAGTGTGGACGAGTGGTAGCTCAGCGAGTATTGACACTGACTATCACCCCTGGAGTCACGCGTTCGAATCCAGGGCGTGCTGTGTGACTCCAGCCAGGTCTCCTAAGCAACCAAATTGGCCCAGTTGCTCCGGAGGGTAGAGTCACATGGAGTAACCTCCTCGTGGTCACTATAATGTGGTTCTCGCTCTTGGTGGGGCGTGTGGTGAGTTGTGCATGGATGCCGCAGAGAATAGCATGAAGCCACCACACGCGCTATGTCTCCACGGTAACATGCTCAACAAGCCACGTAATAAAATGTGCGGATTGACAGTCTCAGATGTGGAGGCAACTGAGATTTGTCCTCCGCCACCCGGATTGAGGCGAGTCACTACACCACCACGAGGACTTAGAGTGCATTGGGAATTGGGCATTCCAAATTGGGGAGAAAAGGAGAGGAAAAAAAAGGGCATTTTTCCCCACATTTTGAATTTCTGGGGCATGTTTGATGTCATTTTTGCCCGCTTAATTACTGACTCTGCTTGTACATATTAAACTGAGATAGGAAATATTTTAACTTTAAAAATTACACAATTCAGCTCTAGAGGAATAGTCTGGGTTCAATACAAGTAAAGCTCAATCGACAGCATTGGTGGCATAATATTGATTACCACAAAAATGTATTTCAACTTGCCCCTCCTTTCCTTTAAAAAGAAAAAAAAAAGCACAAATGGAGGTTACAGTGAGACACTTACAATGGAAGTCAATGGGACCAATTTTTGGAGGGTTTAAAGGCAGAAATGTGAAACACTTACGTTAATTCTTCTGTCAAAACTCGTATATTATTTGAGCTGTAAAGTTGTTTAAATCATCGTTTTAGGGTAAAGAGTGTTATGTCATGGCAACAAAGTTGCGGTTAGTAAGCGATTTTGTCACATTAAAATTATGTTAACACACATATTGTTTATGTCTTGTGTCAATACTTTTGAAACAGTGAGTATTTTAATGTTTACGGATTGACCCCATTGACTCATTGTAAGTGCCTCACTGTAACACAGATTTTTTTTATTTATATCCCTTTTTCTCCCAATTTGGAATGCCCAATTCCCACTACTTAGTAGGTCCTCGTGGTGGTGCGGTTAATCACCTCAATCCGGGTGGTGGAGGACAAGTCTCAGTTGCCTCCTCTTCTGAGACCGCCAATCCGCACATCTTATCACGTGACTCGTTGTGCATGACACCGCGGAGACTCACAGCATGTGGAGGCTCATGCTACTCTCCGCAATCCACGCACAACTCACCACGCGCCCCATTGAGAGCGAGAACCACTAATCTCGACCACGAGGAGGTTACCCCATGTGACTCTACCCTCCCTAGCAACCGGGCCAATTTGGTTGCTTAGGAGACCTGGCTGGAGTCACTCAGCTCGCCCTGGATTTGAACTCGCAACTCCAGGTGTGGTAGTCAGCGTCAATACTCGCCGAGCTACCCAGGCCCCAACTTTTGCTTTTTTTTAAAGAAAAGGAGCGATGAGTCGAAATTAATTTTTTGCGGTAATCAACATTATGCCACAAATGCTGTCGATTGAGCTTAACTTGTATTGAACCTGGAATATTCCTATATAAAGTATAAATCTAACAACATAGTGTGAAGTACCAAAAAAAAAAAAAATCATAAAACCGGAGTGGTGGTGGCGTAGTGGGCTAAAGCACATAACTGGTAATCGGAAGGTTGCTGGTTCAATCCCCACAGCCACCACCATTGTGTACTTGAGCAAGGCACTTAACTCCAGGTTGCTCCAGGGGGATTGTCCCTGTAATAAGTGCACTGTAAGTCACTTTGGGTAAAAGCGTCTGCCAAATGCGTAAATGTAAAATAATGATAATAAAAATAATTTGAGAGTTCTCTTTAAACAAGTCTTAATGTTACACAACTTTGCTTCTTAAGTGCTGTAAATGTTAGACAAGACAAAAATACTGGTCAAAGTGATTTTTTTGCAGTATATTCAGTGTCTGTTTTCTGTTTAAGGTTCATTCAACTCCGCAGGGGACTGGAAGGGCAAACAGCACGTTATACCAACACAGAACATGCATGTCTCTCCTGGGAGCGCCTACACAACTGGCTTTTCCCCAGCACCAATTTACAATACAACCCATATTAATGCTCATCCATGGAAAGAAGGCCATGATAACACGTTGAAATCAAGCAGCCCTTTGCAGACGTTCTCAAGGACAGGAGCTCTGCCTTCATACTCCACCCATCATATGAGGGGAATTATTACCAGAGTTGAAGAGCAAACTGAAACTGTCAGGGATGCGTTGCTGGTCACAACTGCATCTGAAGTTGCTACTACCTTTTAAATATTGAACAAGGGCTCGGTTTGAGTCTTGAACCCTAACAGAGTCCAGCGGTTCTCAACTTGTTTAGTTCTGGACAGATCTTACATTCCATTTGATGTCAGCAAAAAAAATATGGGAAGTGTTTTCTACTCCCTTTGAAAAGGAGATCATCCTATTTATGTGTCTCTCTAAAATATGCGCGATTATATGGTTAGTTGCATTATTTTTTTTTTACTTGCATTTAGCATAATTGTTTTCCCTGCTCTCCGTAACCTCTTCAAAACAGGCCTGTGACCCATTTTTGGGTTGAGAATCAATGAAATCAACACTCAGTTCTTTGAATACTGGATTGTCATAATAAAAACGGAAGTGTTTTCTCTCTTTTTTAATTCAAGAAAATATCTTGAGAAATGTTTGAGGATGGCCCATGTAAATTAAATTCATGTAAATAATTCATGTATATATGGTTTTTTTTCAGCCTGAAGAACTGAATTTTTCTGTACCAGATGATTTGTATTTATTTAAGTCAAAATGATAGACAATGATGAATAATTAAAACCAATTTCATTTCATTTAGAGTTTTTGTTAGTGAACGATGAGTTCTTGTGTCTTACGCGAATGAAACTGTGAAGTTGTATAGAATGAGCAGCTACATCCTTTGATGCAGTTTAACACAATGTATATTTTGTATGGTTACATATTTATATAATTTGGAATAAATGACCCAAAATGTTACAAATAAATGACCTAAACTATATTTTAATTTTCTTTCTTTTTAACTGAATAGCAATTCCTCCGGTCACACATAGATCCTGATAGTTACAAAAAAAAAAAAAAAAACATCTTCCAAAATTGGATGAATATAAATCAGACAAAATGTTTGACAGTTGAATGTTTTCAATGTATAGTAAAAATTTTGGACACATCATATAAGCTACATATTATGACTTTTTTATTTATTTACTTTTTTTTTTACACATTTTATAATAATAGTATAGTCATCAAAACTATGAAATAACACATGGAAGTATGAGCCCAAAAACAAATCTAAACGATCTTATATTTAAGCTTCTTCAAAGCCACACTTTACCTAGATTACAGAAAATAATATGTAAAGTGTAAACTTTGTACTTTAAAATCTGTATTCACCAAGCACAAAAGTAAACTTAAATGTAATATTAAGATATTCACACATTTCTGTCAAATTTAATGAAGTAATATTCAACAGAATAGAATAAAAAAAACCGTTACATTTTAAGTTTTATTAATTTCATTTTGTTAAAAAAATTAGACAATTCAATTTGATGGAATTTTGTAATGAAATGGAAAGGTGTAAATCTTAAAAATAGGATAAAATATGTTTTTGAGAGTACAAGGTATTTCACTCATTGCTGTCAATGTAAATGAATACAAGAATAGAAAAATTGAAATTTAATCAAATAAAAACAAATAGAATCGCACCTATTTAAATATCTATACACAGAGCATATAATCAGTATAAGAAATATAACACTTTCTATGAGGTCCACATTTATAATGCATTGATAATAAACCTTATAATAAATTGTAACTTCTCATAAATAATAATAACTACAGTTATAAAACATTATAAGACTTCCCCTATCTATAGTTATACCTTAGTCTACAATGTATTATAACACAAGCAACATCCAATTTTAACGCAGCAGAAGTTAATAAAGTTAATAAGTGCTGTATAGTGTAAACAGTTAAAAGTCTTTATGACATGATCACATTATAAGAGGTCTTTACCTGCTTTAAGTAAAATTACAAAAGAAATATCTTCTTATAAACAGCCATAACATAAACCTGTAACATACAATACATTACAAGTCAAACTAACATAATGGAAGTTATTTATAAAATACTGTAAGTCTACAAATAAGATGCACAAACATTAAAGTTTATTGAAAACAGTCCAGTGTAGAATAGACATTTTATTATTATTATTGTTTTATTTTTTTATATTGTTTACACCCAAGAGGATTGGCTACATGTGTGATCAACATATTTATTTATTTATTTATTTATTTGAAAGAGAGAGAGTTTCTGATATATTTTAACCTTGTAGCTTTACAAGTGTTTTATGTAATATCAGAACATTTGCATTGAATGTGAGTTATTTTGAGTTTGTGTGCATGTGTAATGTATATACCTTCCAGCATGACTTTTAATGTCTTATAACCACTTAAAAATATCTTATGGATGTTTATAAGAAGACTTTGCTTTTGTCACTTAAAGTATACAAATGATATATTTTAACTTCTGCAGATAAGATTAAATGTTGCTTGTGTTATAATGCATTATATTTTAAGGTATTACTATGAATAGGGAATTATTATAATATATTATAATTGTGGTTACAATTATTTATGAGAAGTTATAACATATCATAATGTGTATTATGAGACATTACTGATGCATAATAATGCTTTTATAATACATTATAAATATGGGCTTTATAGAAAGTGTTACCGAAATATGGTGTTGCAAAGAAAAATAGTTTAAAGAATTAAGGAAATGTTTATTTGTTTTGGATCTAGTTTGAAGGGTTTGAAGAAAGTGCTATTCAAACTTGCAATATATTCTTAAAGGAATATTCCGGGTTCAGTACAAGTTTAGCTCAGTTAACAGCATCTGTGGCATAATGTTGATTACCACAAAAATTATGAATAAATAAATAAATAAAAAAGTATAGTCACAAGAAATAAACAATATGTGTTAATATGATTTTAGTGTGATAAAATCACTTACTAACCACATCTGTGAAAAGTTATGACAACGTAACCCTGTAATCCACCGGATTATACTGAATGTAACTTTACACAGATATGTTTTTTGTTTTATTTATACTAAAATCACGACACAATGTTCTAGCCTAATTTTGAAACAATGTGTATTTTAGCGTTTATGGACTGGCCCCATTCATTTGAGTGCCTTGATGTAGCTTTTTTAGTATATATACGAGGGATGAGTCGAAATAAATTTTTGGGATACTTAACATTATGCCACAAATGCTGTTGATTAATCTTAACTTGTATTGAACCTGGAACATTCCTTTAAAATCTCATGACACACAGAGATGGATGGAGTAAATCGTATAGAAAGACAAACAACAAAATCCATACATAGGATCACCCTTTTGGAATAAACTAGAATATCCTCCATATACAAATGATACAGGATTACACTTTTAACATGACAGCTGAAAAGGAATAACCCACCGCAATAAAATAAAAAGATATCATTCTAGATGTGCTTTTTCTGTAAAGTGAAGGCAAAAAAATATATAATTATAATAAAGAAAAAAGAAAATTCTTTCATTTCACTTTGGCCTAAAGGGATGTTTTCACTCGTGCAAATAACTGAGGAACAGTGTCATCATCCCTTTATCAGTGATTGCTCATTGCTGATGGGATATGACAGATTTCCAATTGGATATGAAGGGCAACTGCACCAGCAGATCAATACAGCATGAAATGGCTTATTGTATCTTCTTCCATATGGGCCAAAAGAGAAACCACAGAACAGGGACATGTTGCTGGGAGGTTACATTAGCAACAGGGTAAAATGATAATGACACAATACTGATTCTTTAGTTTAAATTCTGAAGTTGTTCACTAATGGCCTGTATAGTTTTAACTTACAGACAGAGAAACACCTTTTTAAGTTTAAAGCTTTATTATTCCCCACTGGACAATTAAAATTAGGGCTCCAAATACACACAAAGACTAGAACATTATAAAATACAACCAAGTAAAAAAAAAAAAAAAAAAAAACAAGACAAATAAAAACAGCATAAAAGCCTTCGAAACAATGCACAGCAGTTACAATATAACATTAGAAATATTAAATAGTAAATAGTAATTGAACTTAATTATTTATGCTTTAATGCATTTGCCAGACTTTTTTTTTATCCCTTTACGAAGCATTTGGTGTATATATATATATATATATATATATATATAGGGCCAATATGTTTGATTGCTCATATCTTGAAAATGCATAAAGGCGTTTGCACGATTTTTGGCATACTTCTACGACTTTTGGTAAATAACAAAATGTCGTCTATAAATAAATAAATAAATAAGTAAATCGTCTGGCCAAAAAACACAAAAAAAAACATGCCTACATGGTGAAAGAGAAGCACCTAAGTTTGCTTCCACTGAAAACATTGCTAAACTATTTACTTATTTATTTATTTATTTATTTGTAGCAAGTTGTTGCTAATGTTGATGTCGCAGTGACGTAATTTTTTTATTTACAAAAAGTCGTAGTAGCAGGGGTGTAGATTCCAGGGGGGATGGGGGGAGGTAACCCCCCACAATAATCAAAACACGCAAGTGCAACCCCCCCAATATTTATACCATGATCAGTGGAAACATGTAAATTCTTCACACTGCAACCCCCCCAATGTTCAAGCCAAATGTACGCCCTTGAGAAGAAGTATGCCAAAAATCGTGCAAATGCCTTTATGCATTTTAAAGATAAGAGCAATCAAACATAGTGGCCCTTTTTTTTTTTTTTTTTTTTTTGGGCCACTCTCTCGCTCTCTCTCTCATATATATATATATATACACACACACACACACACACACACACACACACACACAGTATTACTGTATAGTATTACTAGCCATGAGTTTCCTCGTCTATAAAGAAGAATAATTTATCCATTTCTGCATTAAGAGGAAAGTGAATTGCTCAATTGTATCTTCATCACTGTAATTGTACTGAAATGTGGGCAATTAAGTGGGCAATTTATGCCAATCACATGGAGGATGTTGAACTTCTACAGGTGCATTTTAAAACTCTGACATTTGTAAAAAAAAAAAAAAAAAAAGGAGGTTTTCAATTGGAGGTTTAAATAATAATAAAAAAAGAAAATATTCCAAGAACCCAATTTGTTTTAATGATGTAGTTTCATAAATCACCATGTCATTATATGTCATTTTGTTCAAATAGTTTGAAATGACTTGTATTGTAAATTAAGTGAAAGCTGGCACTCTGTTATTATCACATGTATTCTGCCAGCACTTCTCTCTTATTCAGTTTTTGTCAAAAACAAAAAAATTATGGGATAGTCACTCACCATATAAAAATATAAAAAAGAACAAAAATTAAATTCAATCAAATTATGACATAATGTCCAAAATCTCTTTACCATGTTCTACCACGGTCCTCCACATATACAGTTAGAACAATATCTGAAACATGGAAGAAGCACAGTAGGTCACAGTAAATAAACACAATTTCAGCTAATTTTTGTAAACACTTTTACACTTTAAAGTAACGTTTCCTCCAATAAAATCGAAAGAGAATGAATGAGATGTACATTACTGCATGTGCAAATGTGAACATAAAAAGCATTGCAGCTTTTGGGGCCTTTCTTGCACCGTGGCCAATTTTTAACCAAATTCCTGTTATTACATTTGTGGCAAGATGTCATTTTGAGCACTCCCCAGATGCTTATACTGATAAAGGAAATTTGATGGAATAGCCTCTTTCGGGTTAGCCACGCACAAACAAATAGCTTTCATAAGATTCAAGTTTGCCCATTTCAAAACTATAAAGCTCACAATTTAATTAAAAAGATGCGCTTATGGGGGAAAAAGCAGACTTGAGCAATCCAGTGTTTCCTTAGAAACTAATTGCAACACAAACTGGTGAATTGACCAGTTCTCTTCCAGAGTAAATGCAACAAATAAATATTAGCAATGCATGCAATTACACTGTTTAAATATGTATTGCTATCATTGAGGCGATAAAGAAATTAAAATAGTAGGCTATGTGCTTTTGAAAGCAGTATAATTTGTGCACATAGTTGCTCACTTTCAAGGCAAGTCAGACCACTCGAAACGCTCCCAGGCAGCTATTTTCTATGTAAACAAGCGGCATAAAAATACAGCTTTTATCAACTTGAATTAGGAAAGACCGAAATCTCCAAAACAGTTGGTCAAGATTATGATCAAAGAACATATTTCAAATCAGCAGTAAAATCTGACAACACTGATATCATAAATTGTGCTTCTTAAACTTAGATCATGCTAAAAATGCTATTTTTCAGGCAGCTAAAATGCATGCAAGTTCTCAGTTTGACTGACAGATGATGTCTGTATCTAAAAGGTGATTGGCTCTTTTACCTTTCTACATCCGCCATATTGGGTGTTCCAATTTCTTCCATTCATTTTAACACAAGTGGTCTGTCTCAGGCTAAACAGTCTCTGCTATGAATAAATTCTGGTTTGCATATTCAAGGTTAGTCTGAAGATTTATGTTTTCTCACTGTAGACAGCTGCACAATCAGGACAATCAAGACACTGTCATGTGATCAACTGAATGATTGAAACAGCTTGATTCTCAAAATTAGCACAAGCTAAAATTACATTATTTATTGTGCTCACCTGAATAAATAACAGGATAAAATTTAAACGCCCAAATAGCATTTGCTAGTGCTACAAGAAAAAGATTGGGGGCAGCGGCCCGCCTCTTTTAGCCAATCAGACAGCTAGCCAGTCAGAAACACCTGCCTGTCATGTTTGTTCAGGCTGACATTTCTTTGGAGGGCATGGCTATCAAGTTAGCAAGATGCCAAAGGTTAGCAAAAACGTCTGAAATCGCATCCAGTATCTTTATGTACCCATATTGTAATGATATCTTCCACACAGTGTTGTAAAGTCTAATTTCCACAAACCGATTCTTTTCAGTGAACCGGTTTTGTTTTGATTCATTGGTTACTTTACGTCATCATAGGGGCGTAGGAACCATTATAACTGACCCTTTGTTAAGCCCCGCCTTAAAAGCATTTCTGACCAATCCTGTCTTAGCAGTTGTTGCCCCACCGCCATTACTCTGACAAGCGCTTGTTTCTTTACAATGCGATCCTATGGGAGTTATGTGTGTTTGAGTTTAAGCGGGATTTTATCAAAATTTTCCAAAAAATGTAAAAAACTTTGTTGCTGGGTCACTTGTAATAGTGACACAGGCACCAAGAGAAGATGCTGAGTGACTCCAGTCAGGTCTCCTAAGCAACCAAATTGGCCCGGTTGCTAGGGAGGGTAGAGTCACATGGGGTAACCTCCTCGTGATCGCTATAATGTGGTTCGCTCTCGGTGGGGCATGTGGTGAGTTGTGCGTGGATGCCGCGGAGAATAGCGTGAAGCCTCGACACGTGCTAGGTCTCCGCGGTAACGCGCTCAACAAGCCACGTGATAAGATGTGTGGATTGACGGTCTCAGATGCGGAGGCAACTGAGATTCGTCCTCCGCTACCCGGATTGAGGCGAGTCACTACACCACCACGAGGACTTAGAGTGCATTGGGAATTGGGCATTCCTTATTGGGGAGAAAAAGATATTGAGAAGAACATGCTATGGATTAAAGTGTCATTCCTCATTCCCAAATGAACGGATAGATCAGTGAAGACACCTACATTTGCTCCAAGGTACATTTAAGCTAATAACTTAACATTAATTAATTTAGGTATTGATTCAGGTCTTAATAAGGGTGAGAGTAAATAAAGAGTTCACAGCAGTGTATTATGAGATGTTATAAGCAGTTATTTTCACTTAATGTTATGAGTTTTGTAATCGCTATCAAATGACGCTTTTCGTTTTTCAAGTGACTGTGATAATCGTTTGCCTTGATTCTGATTCACAGTCATCACAGTTACTGTGTAATTTAACAATTTATTTGACAAAAAACGTCAGATAAATATGTCTTACAATGTCACTCTTCATTCCAGCCCACGTAATAATATTGTCCATTCCATTTATGAGAATATTTAGCCAAAAACCGCACCGTTCACGACAATCTCCCATTTATTCCTATGGGGAGTTCTGCAGAGCTCGTCAGAGACCGTAACCAAAGGGGGCGGAGCTTAGCGAAGGGTCAGTTGAGAGGGACATGTCCACCTCACTTTTAGAAATCACTAAATTCGTCCCCCCACTTTTTGAGAAATAATAATTACATTTTAATACGTTTATTTTGCTTAGTTGTAATGCAAGGGAAAAAACGTGCAGCCGTTCGGCAAAAAACGAAGCCTTTAAGACCCAGGGGAAGCCTCTGTCAGCTGGTTACTTCGGCAGTGGGTGAAACTAACTCAAAAGTGCTAATCCCATTGGCTAGTGCTCACATGTCACAGTCCACTTTTTGACAACGTGATTAATATTAATGAGCCAAACAGCCTACCTGAGAAAAGACGTGAGCGAACTTGGAAGTCATCTCTGACTATTGTAAGTTAATGTTGTTAAACAGATGAAAACATTTTACATTTTGGTAACTTACAGCAAGTTTTAAATCTCTGACCTCTTTATTTTTAGTCTTTTTCACTGAAACACTGAAAGATCAACAGGAGCGCTTTAAGGTACCTCTGGGCCCATGGGCTCGCTGAGGCCCCCTTCAAGTTGTTGGAGGGGTGCAACTGCTGTGTACTGAACAAGCACTACACGGACGGCTTTAACACTTGCGGACTGTCACCATGTCAACAAACTTGTCTCCCGCTGAAAGTGTTTAAGCGCTCCTCCCGCTGGGCCCCATGGGAGTTGTAGGCCCCTGGGCTTCAGCCCGTGTAAGCCTGTGCGTTAATGCGCCCCTGATGACCAATGATGTCTCATGTACAACCCCTAGCTAAAAAAACTAAAGGGGACAGACATTCAGGATGTCTATCAAAGAGTCATGAGTGTGAGAACAATAATCTAATTTCATATATACATCGAAACAGTGATATTGTTCTTGGACTTTTCCATGTTTTTGTTTGGCTATTATATTGTATTTAGATCAATGGTAATGGCGATGTTTGTGGCATATCTACTGTTTTTAATGTGACCAAGTTAACAGTGTAGACAGAGGGGTGACACAAGCTTTTGAAATTGCTCAGGTAAATCATATTTGACACGGATATTAAGGAATTATTATTATTATTATTATTATTATTATTATTTTGTGCTTTGATTCTTTGGTTCTGGCTAACTGGACCATTGTTTGAAATATTTGACAGTCATTCAATTGTATAATATTTATTTATTTTTTATTTATTTTTATATGAAAATGTCCATTCTTACATGGTTTCTATTTTTTAGTTCTAATTATTAAAGTTTTATCATAAAAAATGCTGATGTTTTTAAAATTTCAGTGCTTTTTTTTTTTTTTCAAATGATATCACATATTCTTAAAAACATAAAACATATTTATATAATATATATATATATATATATATATATATATATATATATATAAAGTGACTGATGAGATTTAGAATGTGTCCCCCTTGTTTTTAGATAATTTCTACGCCCCTGGTCATCACATCTTTCCAGACGTCCCATCATAAGTGTCACATTGGACATGCTTTGAACACATTTTAATTAAGGTGTATGTATGCAAATATAGCTTTTTTACTTTTTTTTTTTTTTTTTTGATTGAGTCATTCTATTTATTGTTTTTAATGTGCTCTAGTAATCCCCACTCACATTGAGATTATAAAACATATAACACATTATGAATGTATTAAAATTGTTATTATTATTATTATTATTATTATTATTATTATTTTACTTAAGTAAACTAGATTTTTTATTTTTGGATTAAACATCTGAAAAATAGGACAATTTAGTTAACTAAAATTAGCTAGTTAATTTATTTTTTATCTGTTATAACATAGGTTTATTATTATTATTATTATTATTATTATGCTTTAAACAACATTACAACACACTAAATCACATATATTACTTCTAGGGGAAGGAAAGAAAACAAAAACAAAATTAAATTCACAAATAAACACATGACCTTGGTATTATTCAAAGATCTTATAAACAGAACATAAACTAACAGTCTTTATAGCTTTTCTATTAGTACTAACCTTAATCGCAGATACAACATTTTCAATTTCTTTAAAAGCTACAGAGAAAAAGGGCTTTTTGTTGGAAAATGTACATTTTGAACTGCGATGCACCCAACTGATCTCGGCCTGCATCACCTTGGTCTAATGATGGACTACACTCTTATAATGGAATATATAGACTATCAATTAATTGCCAACAAAAGCCTTCATGAGCCAACTAACAAATGACAATGCATCTATATGAACTTCTGCAGTTAATCCAGGATGAACTTCAAAGACATTACTCATTAATCTTACAGTTCATACAAAATCTTTTGTTTAAACACTGACCCTTAACACTTACTTAGTTTACTAATCTTAAACCATGACTTGCACTATACATAAGTAATATTGTCATTATATTCATGATGTTAGTCAGAGGGGAACTGACCCCCACAGTGAGTCTGGTTTCTCTCAAGGTTATTTTTCTCCATTAACCAACATCTTATGAAGTTTTGTGTTTCTTCCCACAGTCGCCTTCAGCTTGCTCACTGGGGCTTTAAATACAATTATTATTTAATTAATTATTATACACAGTTTAGTCATATTTAATCAAATTACACAATCATGACTCCAAGACTTTATAGATATTACAGTTTCATTTTCTGTTAAAGCATGATTTTCTGTAAAGCTGCTTTGAAACGATGTGTGTTGTGAAAGGCGCTATACAAATAAAAATGACTTGACATTTATGTATGTGAAATTTACCTAATAAAATTATAAAATTAATTAAATATGCCTTAATTTTAACTAGAGGTCGACTGATAGTGGATTTTGCCGATACCGATAACTAAGTTGGTGAGATATGCCGATAACCGATTAATCGGCCGATAGTTTTAAAACTGATTTATAATATGTCAAAAAACATTTGATTTCTTTACTATGGCGAGCAAAGACAAAGACTGGGATTCTGAATAAAATCCCAGATGCAGTTTTTTGTTCAACCAAAATCCCAATAATAACCAGAAAAAAGATTTGATGCATAGCATGATACTTTTAAGTATAAACAAGCCCGAAACACACTGGAGACTCTTATTTTGAAATGCCAAAATTATAAAGAAAATATCGGCAACTATCGACAGATTTTTGCCGATAACTGATAGTTTCAAAAAGCAACTATTGGCTCTGAATTATCGGTAAAACCGATATATCGGTCTAGCTCTATTTTTAACACTGTTTTCATTCGTACTTCAAATAACCAAAAATCACATTTTTCAAAGAGTAAAACAAAGTCCAGAAGTATTTGATCAATAATAAGCCTATACACATTTTTCCGCAACCTTTTCAAATAACTACAATGCCAGAAAACAGTAACGCACCTACACATTTCTGAGCGGGTATGCAAAACTAAATTTTGTGCCCCATGTATCTGTCGAGCGAAGGGGGAGGGGGTGATGCCATTCATTAAAAGCATGGGGTGGGGGGGGGTTTGGGGTGTTGGAGGGGTTGGAGGTTGGGGGGGGGGGGGGGTGATGTTAGAGGGGTCAAGGAGTCCGATTGCACCACCTTTAGTGAGCCGCTAGTGCCCCACTTTACATGTCGCCCCTATGCGTTGCATACCTTGCATATATTATTTTTGCGCCTCTGCCAGAAAAGGTGGGGCGCAGTTTCCAGTTGCAAAAAACAGTTTACATCAATGTCCTTTTTAAACTAACAAAGTGTGTTTAATTTGTGTATTATCCTCAAATACTTTGTTTCTAACAAAAGACCTTTGAGGTAATAACCTAACATTTTCCCAATTAAGGTCACTAAAACACTTGGTCCAACAGCAGTAAACTTGTTACTTGTTTTTGAGGGGAATTTTTCCATCACGTAAATAAAGTAAACACTGCCACCAAGCGTTTAAAAAGGAGCTACAGTGGGGTTATTTAATGTGGACCAATTTTGTGAACAGTTTTGATTCTGTATCGCTGGAAAAAGAGCAAACAATAGTGCATACAGAAGAGAGACATTTACAGCAATACAATCTGCATCGTCTTGTATGTGCAAACTCCATATCTTTGTTATTAAGTAATAAATGTTTGTCAAAGTTTACTTTTCCACTGTTTTCCCACTATTTATAGATTATATATAACATATACAACAGTTGAATATATATATATATATATATATATATATATATATATATATATATATATATATATATATATATATATATATCTTTAAATGATTTTGCACTCTGCACTTTGTTTTTAAAAATTGTATTTTTGTCTGACAGTACTGGACATTAAAGGTACCTTTATTCTGTGTTGTATGCAGATTCAACAGTCTAATATAATTCTTGAGTGCTTTATTCAGCCAACAGGGGGCGCTCACGGATCCCATAAACATTTCTGATAATGCCATTAGCTTTATTTTTAAACAGATGTCAAATTAATATACTGACAGAATGAGATGTCCTGCTGTCATTTATTTAGTAGATACTGGATGAGGAGGAGGAGAAGAGGACTGGAAGAGGCAATGTTGCTGCCGTCTCTCATTGTTTTTGCAGGCATGACCCAATTTAGGAACAAAAGAAGAACACCTAGTCAACATTTCAGTAGTGGAGCCACAAATTAGATGTGATTTATGTCAAAATAAAAGACTATTAGAAGCTTGAAAATGCAGTATATCTTAAAAACACATTCTCTACAATGAACTTGAGCAATCCAGATAATCTTAAATATGAGAAAAACTAAATGGCCTAATTGTTACAATCTTTCAGATACAAGTTATGCATTAAAAGATGCTTGGAGAGAAACACCCTTTCACCATTAATTAGACACATTATCTTCCAAGCTGCAGATCCCCAACTTTTACTTTTCACTAATATGCACTTTGACAAACAAGCCTAAAGCCCATTGTCACATCCTTAAGCATAGCACATCTTCACTGATTGGCTTTGAAGCTGATTGGAGCTGAGTGTTTAGTGGGTTTGGACCTAATGACCAACAAGTATGACTCACCTCTCATTTTCAAATCTCCATTGTGTGGAGCAGCTGGGAAACATTGTTCTCTGAAGTGTTAGAAACGTAAATGTGTCATAGAAGACTTGCCAAGATACTCATTCTGTCAGACCTAGCCTCCGATAGATTGCCTACTGTTCATTCACTGACCATCTCTGATGCATATTATGCACAAAGATGGCAAGCACTGGCTGAAGTTGACAGTTGAAATCTGATTGGCTGGATGCTATTCTTTCATCCATTCAGTCGTGTCCGACTCTCGGCGACTTTATAGGCAAGCATTCTCCATGCTATCCTGTTGAGCACTGCATCTCTCAATTGCTTGATGTTCATACTGGTACTTGCTGACTAGCATCCCCATCTGTCTGCACTCGCTTACAGTAGTGAAGTCTGTACTCAGAGGCGGAGGGTGCCATTTGGGACAGGGCCGAAATCGGTTTCAAGTGGAAAGTCTGACTTCAAGTGGCATTCAATTGCACTTTTCCTAGTAGGAAGTTGGAAATTCCGAATTTCCGAGTTTTTTTTTTTTTCCAAGTGCCACCCATCCCGTATTTAAAAGATGAAATGATGCATCCAGTGTCGAATCAATACGGGACACAATTTGACCTGTATTTAAGCAGGTCCAGATCGGTAATTTAACATTAAGTAGGAAATTTGACCTATGGTGGGTAAGGGACTGTCTGAAAATGTCAGCACCCCCTCCCCTATATTTTACAACTTTTAAAAGTGGGTAAGGGGCTGTCTGAAAAGTCCACACATTGTGCTAAAATGTGTTAAAATTGTGGAGGGTGTGGTAAGGGACCATCTGAAAATGTCAGCACCCCTTCCCCTACATTTTACAACTTTAAAAGGGGGTAAGGGACCATCTGAAAAGTCCACACATTGTGCTAAAACATGCTAAAACTTTGGAAGGTGTGGTAAGGGACCGTCTGAAAATGTCAGCACCCACTTCCCTACATTTTACAACTTTAAAAGGGGGTAAGGGACCATCTGAAAAGTCCACAAATTGTGCTAAAACATGCTAAAACTGTGGAGGGTGTGGTAAGGGACCATCTTAAAAGGTCAGCACCCACGCCCCT
Organism: Myxocyprinus asiaticus; assembly: GCF_019703515.2. Classification (NCBI taxonomy): domain Eukaryota; kingdom Metazoa; phylum Chordata; class Actinopteri; order Cypriniformes; family Catostomidae; genus Myxocyprinus; species Myxocyprinus asiaticus. The sequence continues at coordinate 50,074,443 of NC_059353.1, read as the reverse complement.
ACATTTTACAACTTTAAAAGGGGGTAAGGGACCATCTGAAAAGTCCACACATTGTGCTAAAACTGTGGAGGGTGTGGTAAGGGACCGTCTGAAAATATCAGCACCCCCTCCCCTATATTTTACAACTTTAAAAGTGGCAACCCTAATGGAATGCAGCATTTGAAAGTGAAAGCGGAGATTTATGGTAAAAAAGGACTTAAATATATTTATCTGTTTCTCACCCACACCTATCATATCACTTCTGAAGACTGGATTAAACCACTGGAGTTGTATGGATTACTTTTATGCTGCCTTTATGTGTTTTTTGGAGCTTCAAAGATCTGTCCAGACAGGACTGTAAGCAAAAACAAAGTATAGGAGGGAAAGAACAACCACGTGACAGTGACAACAGGTGGTGAGAGTGATCGCTGTTATGTTGCACAGATGTGAAGAACCACATATGGTTCTGCAGCAGCACAAACCCCTAATACTCAAGGGATCTAAAAACAAAAACATAAAAGAATGTATATCAGCAGCCCACACAAGTGTGACATGATGTGCAAGTAAACAAGATATGCTGCCGAGATGCTTCCATGAAGCTACCATACCATACTGCAGTATAAAGTAGGTATATTGTGCATAGTATAGTATGCAAATGTTTTGTATTCATAGAATTCCCCAATGACCTACTACATTTGCTAAAATGTGCACTGTACAACAGAACACACTGCATGCACTGGACTTGAACTTCCATTTCCATCTCATTACATCTCATTCTTGAATTATTCTTTGATCAGACTGCCAAATGTTAAAACATTTTCCCACAAAATTAGATTAGAATTGCAAAATAATGGTTTTATTTCCAACTGGATGCCACTCTTTGAATTAAACATGCAATGTGATGAGGTAGATGTAGCAATCTACTGTTATTGTTACATAACACACTCTTGTTTCATGTACTATTTTTTAAATAGTAGGCATTATAAAGTATATACAGCACTGTATTCACAAAGTAGTACTTTAGAATATAGCATATCTCAACAAGAAATATACCAAACGTTGTTATGAGCATGATTCTTGATGCTTTATCCCTCTGTCCACATCCATGCAGTCAAATCAGAAGCTCGTGCATGACAAGGGTGAAACTGCAAATACCATGGTATGAATGGTATGACTTTTTCAAAGGAATCAGCACAGCAGTTGTGTGTGTGTGTGTGTGTGTGTTTGCTTTGCAGTTTAAAAAGTACATTTAAGTTAGATGAGATAGAACTTTATTGATCCCCTGGAGTGGAATGGAGGCATTGCAGCATTAACCCTTTGATGCATGAATTGTTAAATCACAAAATAATGTAATTTTTTTTTCAAAACAAGAATAGATTCACTCCCAATCTTTTGTTCTTTTCAAAATATTAAAAGGTTTTTAACGAGTTACACATCTGTCCACTGCAATAGATGATGAATAAATATTCCAGAGACACCGTGTACATCACCACTTTCATCAGACATGTTGAACTTGTGTTGTCATAAATAAATAACAACGCAATGGCACATAAAGAGTACAGTTGTATAGAATTGTGTAAGAGTCAAAAGTAATCACCCATGATGGTTTGGATGTCACATGACACTAAACGGGCTGTCCACTGTTGTAGCAGCACTAGAAATAAAAAAAGTAGAGAATGTAGTGGAATCATAAAATGCTGCATATTGAAAATCTAATATATTTGGCCATTTATGAACTTATAATTAAAATTATAGATTATTTATGTACACATTTAAATCACACTGCAATTTGGGAAATATATGTTATGACTTATGTCAGTGAAAATCATATATGAATAGCTATATAAATGTCATATAATGTGCAATAAGTTACAAAAAGTACAATTTGAAGTAAGCAGTAGCCTATTATAAATCTTCATTTTAATAAATGTAATTTCATTTGATTTGATGCATCAGCATCAGCATCAGCATCATATGGCAGTCTGTTTTGGTCCTCCCCCCACCCCTCCTCCTACATTTGTGGGATGTAGCTTTTGCGAGTCATCGTCATGTTACTGTAGTCACAGGAATGGTTGCCTGTCGGAACATACATCATTTCACTGCGATCTGGGACACTCGAATTAAAATTTATATACATCAAAAGCGTAACTGGAAGAGATAAATCTTTCCAGATGAGAGACTCATTTTGCTCTGCGGTCCAAGCGGGTAAGCTTAATAACATTTACATTAATTGTTTGTCAATAGTCTCGACCTATTTGAAATGGACCGAGCGTAATTACGCGGCGGTACGCGAAGTTATGCGCAAACTTATCCCTGTTAGTGGTAGTGAATGGACTGTCATACTGTGTAGATGGATGTCAGACAACCGCAGAAGTGGCATAGATAAGCATCTATAACGACTAATGTATCACTGAACTGTATACAAGATAATATGCAAATGAAATGCACAATTAATTCGTGTTTCGTGTGTCCATTCGTGTGCACATTTGCAGTGTGTTTGCGTGAGAGAGAGAGAGAGAGAGAGAGAGAGAGAGAGAGAGAGAGAGAGAGAGAGAGAGAGAGAGACGTTCAACGTCTTTCAACTTTTTTTCCATGCATGAATCAACCCAGTCAAGAGGCGAACCGAACGCATAGTGATTCGTAGTACAATTTAATCTGAATTATTTACTGCAATATATATGCAAATGCATATCCTCCTTTGGGTCTGGGAGTGTGAGGTAATTTTGGAGTATTACTCTAAAGAAACAGCTTTTGTCTCATATATTCCGCCCCAGATGTCATGATGGATATCTTATTGTTTTGTGTTTATTGTGCATTTAGTAGGGCCTGTAGCATTTAATGTGTGTGTTTACATTTTTAGGTTGTTTGCTCATCTGCAATGTGTCTATAAGACGTTTCCTCTCTGATGTCAATAAGACGTTTAGCAGATGTCTTTGAGACGTTTATGATAGAGAATGTTTGTAAGTCTGATCCTTTTCAGATGTTTTGCAGATGTTAATTAACTTGAAATGCTTTTCAGATGAGATGCTCTTAAACAGATATCTCTGAGATGTACTATCTGGGGTGGCTCTCAAATGGTTTTGCTTCTGGATCCAGATTTTACATTGGACATCGTGTGGTGACCCAGCACAGTACCAAATTTTTTTATTATACAAAAGTTATCAAAAATCTCCTTAATATATTAATACGATAAACTGCATAGCTCCAACAATATGCAAAAATAATAAAAATAACATAGGCGGAATGGTACGGAGAGGGACAGGGAGGGAATTCTTTTTCTGAAATAGTTTGCGTTCCCTCACAATAAAGTTCTGCATTCACTCACAATATGTTTTGTGTTCCCTCGCAATAAGTTTTGCGTTCCCTCGCAATAAGTTTTGCATTCCTCGCAATAAGTTTCACATTCCTTCGCAATAAGTTTCACGTTCCTTTGCAATACGTTTCACGTTCCCTCGCAATAAGTTTTGCGTTCCTTCGCAATAAGTTACGAGTTCCTTCGCAATAAGTTATGCGTTCCCTCGCAATAAGTTTCACGTTCCCTCGCAATAAGTTTCACGTTCCTTCGTAATAAGTTTCGCGTTCCCTCGCAATAAGTTTCATGTCTGTTTCAATAAGTTTCACGTTCCTTCGCAATAAGTTACGAGTTCCTTCGCAATAAGTTATGTGTTCCCTCGCAATAAGTTTCGCGTTCCCTCGCAATAAGTTTTGCGTTCCTTCGTAATAAGTTTCGCGTTCCCTCGCAATAAGTTTCATGTCTGTTTCAATAAGTTTCGCGTTCCTTCGCAATAAGTTTCGTGTTCCCTCGCAATAAGTTTCACGTTCCCTCGCAATAAGTTTCATGTCTGTTTCAATAAGTTTCGCGTTCCTTCGCAATAAGTTTCGTGTTCCCTCGCAATAAGTTTCACGTTCCCTCGCAATAAGTTTCGCGTTCCTTCGCAATAAGTTATGCATTCCCTCGCAATAAGTTTCACGTTCCCTCGCAATAAGTTCCGCGTTCCCTCACAATAAGTTTCACGTCCGTTTCAATAAGTTTCGCGTTCCTTCGCAATAAGTTTCGCGTTCCCTCGCAATAAGTTATGCGTTGCCTCGCAATAAGTTATGCGTTCCCTCGCAATAAGTTTCACGTTCCTTCACAATAAGTTTCGCGTTCCTTCGCAATAAGTTCCGCATTCCCTCGCAATAAGTTCCGCGTTCCCTCTCAATAAGTTTCATGTCCGTTTCAATAAGTTTCACGTTCCTTCGCAATAAGTTTCTCGTTCCCTCGCAATAAGTTATGCATTCCCTCGCAATAAGTTATGCGTTCCCTCGCAATAAGTTTCGCGTTCCTTCACAATAAGTTTCACGTTCCTTCGCAATAAGTTTTGCGTTCCCTCGCAATAAGTTCTTCGTGCCCTCGCAATAAATTTACCATGATTTTACTAAAATAACCATATTTGAACCTTGATTTTCATAGTAAAACCATAGTACTAATACAGGAAAACAAAAACTATGGCAATAAAAATCCTTAAAAACCCTAAAAAAGCATGGTTACTCAACTTACTTTTCATAGTTACTACAATATAACTATAGTGCATGGTTTCTATCAAAAACAAAAAACCTTAGCCTAAAACAATCATGGTTACTACAATATTACTACAGTACTACATTTACTATAATATAACTTTTGATTATAAAAATCATATGATGAAATGTACATTAACCAAAATTAATATGCTGTAAAACTATTATTCATTTTTAGTTCATGTTCACTAATGTTGTTTACTAATGTTAACAAATGTAACCTTATTTTAAAGAGTTACCACTATATTACTATAGTAAATCCAAAGGTAATCTATGGTTTTTGCATAGTAAAACCATGATAAATTTTTTTGATTTTTATTACCATAGTTTTCATGTTCCTGTATTATCACTATGGTTTCACTATGGATATCATGGTTAAAATATGGTTACTGAGGTAAAACCATGGTACATTTATTGTGAGGGCACGCAAAACTTATATGAAGGAATGCAAAACTACGTTTTGGCACGTAAATCTAGTTCAGGAAAAGAAATTCCCGCCCTGTCCTCTAAGGGGACAGGTATTCTCTGTAGAATGGGAATACTGACAAGTGTCTCTTTAATTTCGATGGTTTTATGCCCTCTGCTGCCACCAATTAAATGTGCAAAACACAAAGTGATTGACACAAATTGTGTTTATCTTTGCAATTGAAACTGTATTTAAATGTAGCCTGGGCCAGTATTTGATATGTATCAGTATCTGGTATTTTCTTTTAACTTGTGTTGTTTTGTGTATGGTTTTTAAAGATGAGGGAATGTCACACAACCTGTCCATCAGTTAAATTTGGCAAGCTGCAACCAAGTGAAACAGGAGCTCAATTTGACACACAGCCTTTGATGTCAACAACAAAAAAACTGGGATATTCTTGACTGAAAAATTGCGTCAACATGATCAAAGTCGGCATGTTGTTTTCAAAAGTTCCAGTACAGTAGGATCAGCCACATTATTCCGACTCACTAACAAGCACCAATCCTATCAGACTTTTTTGAATCAACTCCAATATGTTTCCCTTGGGTGGTACAGTTTATAAAATATGCATTCCTCTTCAGTGTATTACAGCCTGTACAGCTGAAAACAACTCACAACCCTCCACTGACATTTCACCTGGAATAGCTGCAGGCAGAGCTCCAAAAAGGGGCGGGAGCTCCAAACCGCCAGCAAAGATACAGTATATCGTGTCACTAACCTAACACTTTCCCTAACCCTAACCGTGCATAGAAGTGATGACCCCTTTTGGAGTTGGCGCAACCCTCTTTTGGATAATCCCACCCCCTTCTGTAGAAACCCCACCCTCTTTTGGAGATTCCACCCCCATTTGGAGATCTCCAGCCTGCAGCTATACCTACTTGGAAAAATGGAGCTCACGTCTGCCCATACGCCCAACAATAACTTACCACTTTGGCCATTTGGGGCAGCGTTTCGAATTTCGGTAAGCACAGACCGATTTTAGCTTAATAAGTCAATCTACTGTTTCCGATTTCACTGTGAGATCAGTCTGATTGCATACACTAAAATATAGAGTAATACATGAGAGTGTACGCAACTAAGTTACACCACATGACATTTTTTAAAGTCATGAAATCCATGTTTTTGTAGAAAATGCTATAAATGTTTTTCAAAAATGTGTGAAACAAACATGGGCATAAAGATTACATTTCTACGAACTTGACCTGTTTTAAAGATTGCTAATTTTTATCACCTCAGTCAACCTTATTTGTCAGTGACCCTAATATTACGATGAACTGCATAGCCCCAACAATATGCTACAATATTTTAAAAAATGACATCGGTTTTATGGGAAAATTGACATTCTCTTTCAGTGGTTTCATGTTCTAAGCAGCCAATAATTCATAGCAAAAAACACATTATGATCAGCACAAACCATGTTTTTCCTCATTGCAAGTGAAACCTTATTTATTTGGCATTTATCAGTATCTGGTAATTATTTTTATTTTTTTTATCTAGTGTAGTTTTGTGTATGGTTTCTTTGGAATGAGGGTGTGCCATGCAATCTGTCTATGGTGGCACCTGTCAAATTTGGACCTTCTACCAAAGAGTTCAATTGGACACACAGCCTTTGATATCAGCAACGAAAGATTTGGGAAACGTTTTCTCCTCCCTTTTATTTTGCTATCCTAACTATGCATGAACATATGGTTCGTTGCATTAGGTGCTCTCTGTGAACAGACCTGTGACCCATTTATGGATCGCGGCCCTTCAGTTGAGAACCACTGGAGCAGAACAAACAAAAATGCATTCATTAATTTGCATACTTGCTTTTTTCCCCTCTCTCTTTAGATGACAGCACACCTCTCTGCTCAACGCCCATCCATCTTCATAAACATGCATATGTTGATACTGGCCATTTCATCGTTTGCCACGTTTTTCAGCCTAATTGAGATGTTCGACATTTATGGGGATGTATGTAGAGACCTGTGTCTTTGTGAAGAAAGAGATGGGATTTTCACAGCCAGCTGTGAAAACCGAGGAATTCACAGTCTGTCGGAGGTAACACCTTTACACTTCACTGCCTATCATCTTCTGCTCACAGGGAATCTGTTAAAGAAAGTCTCTTTAAATGATTTTTCTCATTATGAAGGACTCATTATTTTACATTTAGGAAACAATGATATATCAGAAATTGAAGCTGGTGCATTTAATGGACTCCAGGGATTAAAAAGACTCCACTTAAACAATAACAAACTTGAAGCTCTAAAGGACGATACATTCCTTGGACTTGAGAGCTTGGAGTACCTACAGATAGACTACAATTATATTAGCCACATTGAGCCAAAAACCTTGAACATATTACATCATTTAGAGGTGCTCATCCTGAATGACAATTTGCTATCTGCTCTGCCCTACAACATTTTTCAGTTTGTTCCCTTAACTCATCTTGACCTGAGGGGAAATCAGCTCAAAATTCTTCCCTATAATGGCCTTTTGGAACATCTGAGTCACATTGTTGAGTTACAGCTTGAAGAAAATCCATGGAATTGTTCTTGTGAGCTCATTCCTCTCAAAGCATGGCTCGAGAGTATATCCTACACAGCGTTAGTTGGAGATGTGGTTTGCGAAACACCTTTTCGCCTGCATGGGCGAGACCTCGATGAGATCTCCAAACAGGAACTGTGTCCTCGGAGAGCCATCGCGGAATATGAAATGCAAGCAGAACCAGCTCATAGCAGCGAGATTCTCTACAAAACCACACCAGCAACGGCGATGGCAGCCTTTGCATCCTCAAACATCTTGCGCTCCACAAGACCAACAAAAAGCAGCCGTTCATCAGGGAAGCTCCGCGTCAAACCCACTTCTCGTGCATCCTCCGGCAAACCACAGAATTATGGCCCGATGTTGGCCTACCAGACGAAATCTTCAGTTCCCGTAGACTGTCCCAGTGCATGCACTTGCAATCTCCAAATCTCAGACCTCGGTTTAAACGTTAACTGTCAAGAGCGAAAAATCGAGAGCATTTCAGATCTCGATCCCAAACCGTACAACCCGAAAAAGATGTATCTCACTGGTAATTACATCTCCGCTGTGCACAATTCAGACTTCAGTGGAGCTATGGGATTAGACTTGCTTCACTTAGGCAACAATCGCATAGCCATCATTCATGACCGAACCTTTGGGCAACTAATACATCTGAGAAGGCTCTACCTAAACGGAAACTTAATAGAGCGACTCACTGAGGATATGTTCTATGGACTACAAAGCCTGCAGTTTCTCTATCTGGAATATAATGTCATTCGTGAGATAGCGGTGGGCACCTTTCAGCAAGCTCCTAACCTTCAATTGCTTTTTCTCAACAATAACCTCCTCAAGACTCTACCAGTGGGGATCTTTGATGGATTAAGTCTAGCTCGATTAAATCTGCGCAGCAACCACTTTCGTACTCTACCAGTTGGCGGTGTGTTAGAAGAGCTAACGTCACTAGTGCAAATAGATCTGTTTGAGAACCCCTGGGATTGCTCATGTGTTGTTGTGGAGATGAAGAACTGGTTGGAACAGCTTAGTGCTGGCACTGTGGTGAACACCGTCATTTGCGAATCTCCGTTGAGACTCTCAGGAGAGGATATGAGGTATATTCGTTCTTCTCATCTCTGCCCAGAAATTTCAAATGTGCAGTCTTCCAAAGTACCACCCTCTGAGGAATCCTTTCCTGGCAGTACTATCACCTTAGAAACAGCCTTGGATTATGACACACAATATCCTGCAGTCCCCCTCTCAGTTCTTATACTCACCTTACTGCTCATTTTTATAATATCCGTGTTTGTTGCTGCAGGGCTTTTTGTTGTCATAATGAAACGCCGCAAAAAGTCTGAACGCTTGGCTTCACTGACCACCAATGCAAGCTCCTTCAACACAATCTACAAAGACAGGGCAACTCTGAAGTCTAGAACATCCGCAGGCCACGTCTATGAGTACATTCCACCCGCAGTGGAGGGCGTCACAAAAAACACCCCCTACGGTGCTAGCACGGCAAATTCAATTGAGCATTACAGAGACTTTGAAGAGCTTAACAAAGCTTTGGCGTGTAACTTGGATGAAGAGGTGGGGAGCAATGCAAAAAGCTCGGAGTTCAGTGCAGGCACACCGGATGGGCTCAACAGACACTCCCCTCTTTTGGATGACAACTATTTTTACCAAGATATCTTGACGAGGGACCAGCAGGCTTCTTGTAGGGGTAATTTACCATGTAAGCATGGCACATATGCTTCAGCTCACTGTGCACCAGACTTTGATCTGAGACATCAATACTTGAATCCAGAAAGGACTCAGCAGACCATGGTGTACTGCTCGACACCAACTACAGTCTACATAGAGCCGAATAGAAGCGAATACTGGGAACTGAAAGCAAAGCTTCACTTTGAACCAGACTATTTGGAAGTTCACGAGAAAAGGACCACCTTCACCCAGTTCTGAAATAAATATTTGTTCTCCTTATATATATATATATATATATATATATATATATATATATATATATATATAGTGGGAACTGGTTGTGAGAAAAGCTTTTTTGTCGAAAGATCATAGGGTGAATCTTACAAAAGCTCATGCCTAGGTCATATTTTACCACAAAATCTAAAGAAAGCCATTAGAAAGCAATTATATGCTTAACGAAAATGAAGCCAGTTTGTACCATTAAGTTTTTTTTTTTTTGGGGTGCATTGTAACATTATTTTCCTGATTAATAATGGGGTAGTTAATTCCAAAATGCAAATCTGTCATTATTTACTCTGCCTCATGTTAGGCAGAATGACAGTCTCAGTCCCTGTATGGAAAAAAAGATCCAATGAAAGTGAATGTTGACTGAGATTCTGCAAAAAATGCAAACAATCTCATTCTCATTAGCGTGTAATTATTATTACAATTGTACTATTTATACATAATAGTAGGATTTCATATATATATATATATATATATATTTTTATTATTTTTATTTTTTATTTTATTTTTTTACAATGAATGGTTACAAAAATAACGTCACAATGCAAACAAATCTTTATAGTCCTATAAACAGGCTTAATTTCATAATGCAAATTACAATTTGTCATCTTTTTTCTTTAGATTTTTTAGGTGAATTTTGACCTGGTCATGTTTTAGTGAAATTTACCCCATATACTCATAGATGTTATGTCTTACATATTCAAAAATATTATAATGAACCTTTTCTAATTGTATCAATATCATCCATTTAATATGTTCTGAAGTTCAAGAATGCTTTCTGTCTGTAAATATTTTAAAAGTGACACTTGTCTTTGACATGTTGTGAGCTCTGTTCACATTAGCCAATATTACAGTTTAATGCATTTCCTCACTTGTGATGAAAGGGACAATCTGTTTGTTATTATTTTTTAATGTACACAATATCTCATAAATCATACTGGTGTACTTACATCATGCAAAAGTCCTGAAAATATTTGTACTTTTTTACACAATTGGTTAAATTATTATTAAGCAGAACATTTTTAACCTTTATATTGACAGTTTAGGCAAGTAAACCAATTACTTTTTAAACTAATTAGCAATGCTGGAAACAGGGTGAAAAGTGTGTTGTTGTTGTTGTTGGTTACACGATAAGGCTTGTTTTGAAAATTGTTTACATGATTTTAATGTGTGCATTGGCTCTGCTCCGAAATCTAGCGATCTGTCTACCTAGACAGCATTTTAGGCCATTTCAAAAGTTTGGTAGCGTGCTTATCAGTTGCGCGGCTCAACTGATAGAGCGTTGCAGTTGTGATGTAAACGACCGGGGTATGAGTCGTGAGGAGCACACGAGTCCACACGTGAGCCCAAAGTGTCGTAGAAACACCACAAAAAGATGTTAATTATGTTTTTGCCTCTCACATTTGCTTTTTCTGACACTGTCTGTTAGGTTTAGGTTTAAGGTTTAGTGTAGGGAGGTTGGTTTTGTTGATTTAAAACTCAATACAGCATTAAACTTTAAAACCTCATCTGTTTGGGAGAACATTTAACTCGCTATTAGCGCCACACAGTGGACATTTCACCTCGGAACTGCCGCAATAGGTGTAAGGAACCACGTAATATAATTCTGTCAATATCATGACACTCATGTCTTTTCTGCCTTCAAAGATAACTTATTTAGGCCAAATTCAGCATAGCATCATTGCATATCCTTTGCAGAGAAAAAAAAATCCTTCCAAGATGGAGAAAGCGAGAGAAATGTTGATTATAAATATATTTCATTTAATACTGAAAAGCATAGATTAAATAGTTCAATCTCATTACAAATGAACTATTTGTGTGCTATATATTTTTATGCTCATTAGAGTATCGCAACATATAAACCCCTTAAACTGGCGGGTCCAAAGGGGATTGCTATATTGCAAAAAAAAAAATAATTACGTTTAAAACGTTAAAGTCCCCGTTTATATAAGTCAGGCATATGAAATATCATTGGAAAGCTTAGAATCTGAACTTTACAGAGATAACCATCACTTCTGCATTTAGGTTACATAAAATAACAAAATAAGGCCTCAATTGTTTTTTCGTAAATCAGCACCCCCTAGAGGTAATGGGATAGAAATATTTATATGAAAATAAAAGTCTTTCACATAGCACATAAATGGACAAGTCATATATCAAATGAAAGCTCTCATTCGCAGGAATGTGAATGTAAAGTTAATTTTGTTGCCCTAATACCACAGTTCAAAATATTGACAAAAGAATCACAAAGTGAAATATGATATCTGTGAGTCATCAAATACAAACATCTCTTTTATGCTCCGATAAGTAGCCAAAAACATTATATCTGCTTTTATTTTAGAAAGTTCTCTAAAACATTAACCATTGTTTAATTGTCTGTGATCTTGCTTGGCTGAATAATCCAATTTTATATCTTAGATGTCCAGAACAAAATATGCCATCCAGAAGGAAAAGCATGCTAAACAAATCATCTGAAATATATGTTTTCAACCACTGATAAAACTTGATATATTATCGCAAAGGGCACTTGAATTGAGCTTCTAGTCCACTCAGAGGCCAATATATTTTATGAAATAACTGAAAATTGGTCTGAATGTCTATGGACAAGCACATCTGTGAGGGCTAAAATGTGTTAGAGCGCCACCTACATTTCAGATCTGTATATTGTGATTTTTCTTTCTGCCATCTAGTGGAATAAAATGAGACTTTTCAAAGTGAGGTACAGTGAACAGAACCAGAATTACATTTAGGACAAAAAAAAAAAAAAAAAAAATCTTGTTTATCATAAGATTATAAACATATTCAATATTATTTATGAATAATTGGAGCCTTTTTTTATTATTTGGGGGGGTTCTCTGAAAAACGTGACCAATTTTTGCAATTAGTCCACAGTATGTTTGAATGGTGAGTTTTTAAATTTGAGTGTGAAAAATTGTGGGCAGCAGCCCAAAAAAGCACCAGAGTTTAAGGGTTTAATGCCAAACTGTTGAAATCAATTGAGAGTATTTGAGTTGCTGCCTATTTTGAGCATCCCAAATAACGTATGAGGTTCCATGATGGTTATGATGCTGCCTTAGAAGGTAGCTGCCTAAGTAGGCAGTAGACCACAACACTGCTCATTAAGTTTTGGAACAGAGCCCTTATCTAAATGGCTTATTCGGTGAAAGCACAAATATATAAACGCTACAACCTACAGGCAGTGTTGGGTGTAATCCATTTACAAAGTAATTACTGTAATCTAATTACTTTTTTAACAAAAAGTAGTGTAATGAATTACATTTTAAATTCTTGTAATCAGATTACAGTTGCTGACTTTCAATTAATTTAATGACTTTTGAGTATATTATAGGGTTATGCTTAATATATGCTCTAATATATTATTTATGTAGAATACATGAATTATGGTGTATGACTTGTGTGAATTGACTTATGAACAAGAAATATAGACATTATTTTGAATTTGTTGAGTGGAAAAGTGATCTTAAAAGTAAAGTAATTTGTAATGTGATTACTTTTTCAACAAAGTAATTAGTAAAGTAATCTGATTACAATTTTAGATAAATAATTAGTGATTTGTAGTGGATTGCTATTTTTTAAGTAACTTACCCAACAGTGCTTACAGGACACAGTTGCTGTGCAATATCATTAACTCCTTTTAAATGTTACTGGCATTTGTCCACCCACGACAGCTAATAAGAAATGCCATGAAAGTGTTGGTGGGAGATGACACTACAGGGATACAGTAAAAGCCAAATATGATGCCCCCTTCCACCTCGCTACTCTACTTTCCTTCAGTTTTCGGAAGTGTGACTCAGTGAGGAAAACAACAATTCCAAGCCTCTACATGAGGGTTTGTTATTCAGCACATGCCAATGAAAATTGCTATGGTCCAGAGAGATTGCTATGCAAAAACAGTAATTTTTCTTCTCCTTTTTTATTTCCTGTATAAAATGTGTAGTTAATGTTGACAGAAAATAGCAATTATTTCATGGTTTTAGAAGTCAGTGTCATGACTGCATTGTCACTATCATTTTGAATATCATTTCTATGTTTTCCTGTGCTAAACATTACTAAACATGTCTATTTTTCCACTGAAATATTGACTCTAGCACACACTGTTATGTTACAATATATATCCTTAAATTAAACTGTAAATTAAATTAAAAGAATTCCAGGACGAGGACAACTCTTTGAAATACGTTCTGAAATACGATCTTATAGGAAAAATTCTCCACTGTCAAGAACTTTTGAGACTGATTATTGTGGAAAGAAAACACTGGAACATCTTGTCAGATACAGCAGGGGTATGCCTCAATTACAGTACAATGACCAGCTGCAGACCAGAGAGTCCAGTAAGTGCAGCAACATCTCAGGCTTCATTCAAAGTCCAAACCAAACATATTGCAAGGGATCGCGAAACTATCGCAAGGGCACGCAAAATTATCGCGAGGGAACAAAACTTTTGCGAGGGAATGCAAAAATGTTGCGAGTTAACGCAAAACTATTGCGAGGGAACGTATAACATATTGCGAGGGAACACAAAACTATTGCGAGGGAACGTATAACATATTGCGAGGGAACGCAAAACTTATTGCGAGGGAACGTATAACATATTGCAAGGGAATGCAAAACTATTGCGAGGGAATGCAAAACTTATTGCGAGGGATCGCGAAACTATCACGAGGGATCGCGAAACTATCGCGAGGGCACGCAAAACTATCGCGAGGAACAAAACTTTTGCGAGGGAACGCATAACATATTGCGAGGGAATGCATAACATATTGCGAAGGAACGCATAACATATTGCGAGGGAACGCATAACATATTGCGAGGGAACGTATAACATATTGCGAAGGAACGCATAACATATTGCGAAGGAACGCATAACATATTGCGAGGGAACGCATAACATATTGCGAGGGAACGCATAACATATTGCGAGGGAACGTATAACATATTGCGAGGGAACGCAAAACTTATTGCGAGGGCACGCAAAACTATCGCGAGGAACAAAACTTTTGCGAGGGAACGCATAACATATTGCGAGGGAATGCATAATATATTGCGAAGGAACGCATAACATATTGCGAGGGAACGCATAACATATTGCGAGGGAACGTATAACATATTGCGAAGGAACGCATAACATATTGCGAAGGAACGCATAACATATTGCGAGGGAACGCATAACATATTGCGAGGGAACGCATAACATATTGCGAAGGAACGCATAACATATTGCGAGGGAATGCATAACATATTGCGAGGGAACGCATAACATATTGCGAAGGAACGCATAACATATTGCGAGGGAATGCATAACATATTGTGAAGGAACGCATAACATATTGCGAGGGAACGCAAAACTATTGCGAGAGATCGCAAAACGTTTTGCGAGAGATTAAGAGGGAACGCAAAACTATTGCGAGGGAACGCAAAAGTTTATAAGAGGGATCGCAAAACTATCATGAGGGCACGCAAAATTATCGTGAGGGAACAAAACTATTGTGAGGGAACGCACAACTATTGTGAGAGCACGCAAAACTGTTGAGAAGGAACACAAAACTATTGAGAGGGCACAAAACTTATTGTGAGGGAATGCAAAACAGTTTCAGAAAAACATTTCCCGCCCTGTCCTCTCAGGGGCTCCGTAGTATTCTGATTCTAAATGGCCTTCAGAAAACATTTTGTCAATCCGACTGTATATTTTTTCTCTTTGCTGTTTAGAATCAGAATGCGATGCTTGATTCGCAAATGAATCACTCATTTGAGTCTGATCTTTTCAATGAATTGTTCAAGGAGTTGGGAAAATGGTCGGCAAAACGATCGTTTGGACGGCTTCCGCTCAGACTAAATGTTTCGGAGAATTTTTTGGTGCTGTAAAACAGTTATCGGAATTAGAACACAGAATCAGTGGCGTGCACAAAAGGGGGGCAGCAGGGGTTTGAGCCCCAGCCCAAATTTAAAGGTGCCCTTTTGGTCATCCAGAAAAAGGGGGGAAATCTAATAAAACATAAAATAATTTACTAAAATAAAAATCTGTTCAGCAGATCAGACGAGTAACTGGTCGTATGGAACAAATCCAATTTATGCACTGTACTGCAAGTTCATCAAAAAACAATTCTTGATTGATACTGCATTTCTGACATTGCACACATAGACAGTTTTATTCATTACAATTGGGGTAGTCATATCGCTTTCAGTGTAGATAGAAATTAAATATGTCTTTTACTGAATACTGCCATAAACTGAAGGAGCTGTCTGATTCAGCCAAAACCAGTTTACATTTTGTTCAAACTAATTAGCCGTTAGACTCACTTTGAAAAAAGTACCATAGTATAAGCAGTTTTTAAACATGTAAGCTGTCATGATAAGCATTCAGAACCATGGTATTACAAGCTTGGTACCATCATTGTACCATGGTTCTGCCGTTTTACTGCTGTAAGGTCCTACATTTCCAGAATATAGTCAAAAACACTGTTATACTATTACTATAGAAAGTGTCAGTTCTGTAAAGAGGATGATGAGGTCAGAGAGGAAGTAGCAGAGATGAGTGAAAGTGAAGAGTAATGAGTAATATTTTCATTGTACTCCAAGGTACTTTAAAAAAACAAAAACAAATAGTAAACATGTAAAAATGGTTTTACTACGGCACATGTTAAAAACATAGCATTACCATGGACCATGTCTAAAAAACATTGTAATACCATGGTACTTATTGTGAGAAAGATGACAGAATAGGTAATTTGTGATTAAGGAAATAGTGTAAACATTAGGATATTTATATAATAAAAGAATAAAGCTGAAATCACGTAAAAGCAAAGAAAATATTTAAAAATACAATTCTGTGCAAAGGTTTTAGGCACTTGTGAAAAATTTTAATGACATAAATAGTTTATCACTTAATGTCGTACAAAGTCCAGTAAACAGAAAAAAAGCTAAATCAGTGTTTGGTGTGACCACCTTTGCATTTAAAACAGCCCCAATTCTCCTCGGTACACCTGGACACAGTTTGTCTTGGTTGTTGGCAGATAGGATGTTCAAGCTTCTTGGAGAATTCACCACAGTTCTTCTATCTGTTTCAGCTGTCTCAATTGCTTCTGTCTCTTTATATAATCTCAGACTGACACGATGTTCAGTGGGGGGCTTGTGGGGGCCATGCCATCTGTTGCAGGGCTCCCTGTTCTTCTATTCTAATCTTTTCTATTTGCAAAAGTAATGTTTGGGAGTTTAACATTTATATTTCCTATTGACACACTAAAGCTGAAGATATAAATAACCATCTTAAGACAAATGCTTTTGTGAAACATCTTATGTGCCTAAAACTTTTGCACAGTACTGTATATATAATAATAATTATTATTATTATTTAATGAGCAGTACTTATATATATATATATATATATACACTTAAAGGAATATTCCAGGTTCCATACAAGTTTAGCTCAATTGACAGCATTTGTGGCATAATATTGATTACCACAAAAATGTATTTAATTTCATCCCTCCTTTTCTTTAAAAAAGCAAAAATCTGGGTTCCAGTGAGACTCTTACAATGGAAGTGAATGGGACCAATTTTTGTATTTTTAAAAGGCATAAATGTGAAGATTATTATTTTATAAAAGCACTTACAATAATTCTTCTGTTAAAACTTATTATTTGAGCTTTGAAGTTGTTTAAAACATAATTTGTACAGTCATTTTAGGGTTTGTTGACTACATCATCATGGCAACAAAGTTGTAAAATTGGATATAACTTTACACAGATGTGGTTATTAAGTGCGTTTATCACATTAAAATCATGTTAACACACATATTGTTTACATCTTGTGTCTATACTTTTGAAACAGTATTTATTTATTTATTTTTCCCCTTTTTCTCCCAATTTGGAATGCCCAATTCCCAATGTGCTTTTAAGTCCATGTGGTCGCGTAGTGATTCACCTCAATCCGGGTGGCGGAGGACGAATCTCAGCTGCCTCTGCGTCTGAGACCGTCAACCCGCGCATCTTATCACGTGGCTTGTTGAGCGCGTTGCCACGGAGACATAGCGCATGTGGAGGCTTCACGCCATCCACCGCATCAACCACGCTCAACTCACCACGTGCCCCACTGAGAACGAACCACATTATAGCGACCACGAGGAGGTTACCCCATGTGACTCTACCCTCCCTAGCAACCGGGACAATTTGGTTGCTTAGAAGACTTGGTTGGAGTCACTCAGCACGCCCTGGGATTCGAACTAGTGAACTCCAGGTGTGGTAGCCAGCGTATTTGACCAATGAGCTACCCAGGCCCCCGAAACAGTGAGTATTTTAACATTTACGGATTGAACCCCATTCACTTTCATTGTAAGG
The DNA here is from genome assembly GCF_019703515.2 of Myxocyprinus asiaticus. NCBI lineage: Eukaryota > Metazoa > Chordata > Actinopteri > Cypriniformes > Catostomidae > Myxocyprinus > Myxocyprinus asiaticus. The sequence goes on along the minus strand of NC_059353.1, from coordinate 50,056,599 downwards.
GTCTCACTGGAGCACAGAGTTTTGCTTTTTTTAAATAAAGGGAGGGACGAAATTAAATTTATTTTTGTGGTAATCAATATTATGCCACAAATGCTGTTGATTGAGCTTAATTTGTATTGAACCCAGAATATTCCTTTAAAAAAAATAAGTTGTACTGCTGGTAAAGACATTTTCCAACCAAACGAGCATCGAAACACTAACATTCGGCCTACATGCATTACCGTGTGTTTGTGGACATGCATCTGAGATTACCATGTAAATAACATGGTATTTATCAAAATACACATAAAAGATACTTTTATGAAATGCAGTTGTAAAAAACCTCAACTAGAGACGCTTTGTAGCCCATATAGTTATATTAGTATTTCACCCAAAAAAATAAAATAAAAAAATAATTCTCTAATTTCATGCTCCATTACTTTTGATTGTTTTTGAACAATTCTCCAATAGACCCCCCTTTTAAGTTGTCATCATTAGTTTTGTAGCGCTTTTCACAACACATCATTTCAAAGCAGCTTTACTTTTAACCCCTGATGTTTTCAAATCCTAGAAATACTCCTGATTTACACTCATGTGGCGTTCACTAGTGTGTGTGAGAGCAGTATCAGAAACAGCATATGCATGAATGTTTAAATACACTTATCTGATGTGATGCATATTTAAGAAAACTCAAAATGTCAGTTAACTTTCATTTTCATTTAATGAAAGTTAAATAACTTTTTTTTTTTTTTTTTACAGGAAAATGCATGTTAAGTGTGGGTTTAGTAACTAATGGCATCTCAGTTGGCGGCAGTGACTGTACAAGGACATTTTTCAGATTCATTGGTTGAAGGCCATTTTCTTTTCAAAACTTGCTTACAGGCATTCATGTACTGTGGCAGTATTGTATTATCTGCTCACTTCAGGGCATGCCTTAATAATTTAAGAGCAAAAACATGAGTTCTTTGACGTAGTCGTTCAAAAATGTGAAATTTCTTCTTTATCATCTATCTTTCTTTAATGCACTGAACATTCTTCAGCTAGTTGTGTCTATCATCCAGTGAATCTGTCCTTGTGCTCTTTCCTTGAAACCATTCTTGTTTAGTGTTTTCTGATGGATTTAAAAATGGTCGTTTGCAAGTGAAATTGCCAGTGAAACTCATAATGGGGTTTTATGTAACCAGGAAACAGAGAGTAACGGAATACATGTAACGGAATTACGTATTTAAAATACAAAATATGAGTAACAGTATTCCACTACAGTTACAATTGAAATCATTGGTAATTAGAATACAGTTACATTCAAAAAGTATTTAGATTACTGAAGAGATTTCTTTGCATTTTATTGTCATTTGTTTCATTTAATATTTAGTCCTTTCAGATGGAAAACATTTATACATATAAATGATGTGATCCAAAGTGCATTTGAACAGCGGTGAAACACTTTCTTATGATGTGTTACATTCATACGAGCAGACAGAGAAGTACGTTTGAAGTAAGTTTGGAGCAGAAGAAATAGAAATAAACCTTGTGTAAATTGTCAGCTTTACGCTAAGATAAAATTATATTTCTAGCCATTTTACATGCACATGTTACCAGGCATGATCATATTTTGTTTTATTTAATCAAGAAAATCCATGTTAGATCATATTTAGGATTCCTCTGGTAGGAGGAAACCTATTTTTTTTTTTTGTTAGTATTCTTCTTATTATTATTCCTGTAGCTCTAAATTGCCCAATAACTCAAGATCTCCTTGGTACAAAGTTTTGAAATTTGGTACATTTATACTACAGGCCACAAGTAACTACCACACCAAAAATGGCCCACGTGAGCCTATATTTTGCGCTACAGGCCACGTCCCAATTTGTCAATTTTCAAAGTGATGCCATTTCCACCCCATAAGTCCCACATTTCTGAAACCTGGTATATATGCCTCATTTCTCATGAGGAACAAAAAAGCCTCTAGAACCCATGAAGTCCACCATGATGGATTTTCCTGTACAATACAAATTTGTCCAAAACTACACAAATCTACTCCTCCTGAACCATAGCTCCAATTGACTTGAAACTCGGTATGTATGTGTAGGATACATGTCTTTCAATTCGATATTTAGCAAAAATGAATACAATACAAAATGGCTGAAAGGTGTGCATTTATGTAAATGTCCACATTGTCTCAATATCCATATGTCCAAAAAATCTAATGCCATTTCCATCCTAACAGGATTCAAGATGACATCACTCTGAAGTACTGTGCTCAATTTCACCTTGATATGTCAAAAGATGACAGAATTACAGTTTACTATTATTTATCGCTAACGCTAAAATAATGCTTTACAAATCCGCTAATCATAAAACCGATACTTTGATTCAATCACCAGTTCATATGAAGACTCTTGCAATGTTTAATAACAAATTAATGAAATGTTGTGTACATGTGTGAAGTACATGTCTCTACTATGTCAATTTTTACATAATTTGCAGTTTTGAGGATGAATCCGCATTGCTGCTTGCAGCTTTAATTTTTTTTCTAGTAAGAGCTTTGATATTTGGGCAAAAATCTTATTCTTGATGAGAATTGTTGTATTTTTTTCATATTAAAATATCTAAACATCTTTCAAACATGATTAATTTGCTTTTATAAGACACTGCATAGGATATTTATGTTTTTCAGAGAATGTATTTTTAACGTGTTTAACGTTTAATGTGAGTTTTTATAGTCAAAACAAGTGAAAAAATCTACCAGTGCTGAAGAAGTAATCCAAAGTATTTAGATTACATTACTAACCTTGAGTAATCTAACGAAATCTGTTACAAATTACATTTTACAGCATGTATTCTGTAATCTATAGTGGAATGCATTTTAAAAGTAACCCTCACAACCCTGTTTGTAACCTTGTTTTTCCATTGAACACGATTTCTTTTTTTTTAATACATTAATATTTTTATGTATTAACGCAAATGTAATATAACAAAGAATAATGTTACAAATTTACACAAAAATAATAAAAAACATTTGAAAATATGCAAAAGTTTTCTATAGATTTAAGCTGCTAAATAAGACAGAAATGTGTCATCACAGTCTGTAAAAAGTCATTGTATTACTGCAAAATAAATTGATTATTTTTTATTTATAGAAGTCCTGTTTGTCCAATAGTTTCACACACTATCCAAAAAGTGGCAGGACTAGATCATTCTGAATGGTTCACAAACAGTACAGAAGAAAACTGTTCTAGTTTTACTCATCAGCAGAACATTTTATGCTTACTGAGAGAACAATGTCTCCTCATGTCTCTGAGACTGCTCATTAAAACCTTACCTCTGGCTTTACCCAGTATAGAGTTAATCCAGCTTCGGGCAAATGTATCATTCATGTGGACAGAAAAGGTGAAACGGCTCATATGGCATTGTGCAGCACATTGCTGTTTGGGAAAGTGATGCAGCGGCTTTGGAAATATAAAAATATTGATTACATATGATGTGTGGATTACACAACTGTAAGATGGATAAGATGTGTCAAGGGCTTCATAGCAGCGGGTGGATTCACTTCGACTTGTGCGGCTCAAATAAGAAAAAACATCATAAAATACATATTGCCACATGTTAAGGGATTTAAAATTTCAATAAAATAATACATATGTAACTATACAAATATATTTATAATATAAAAGGACTAATACATATTTTTACATTTCTAAAGCTGTAAATATGTTCAAACATTTTAGATGCTGTTAATATTTCCATATTGTATCAGGGACTAAACAAAGTTTTTCATTTTGGTTCATTATGAGCAGCAACTGTATCTGCGTTCTGCAGCATTCTTTTCAATTGGTAACCGGTTAGAACGAAATAAAAGTACGCTTAATAACATTATCTTTAAAATGACAGAAATCTGTGCTAAGGGTGGGTGATATACTAATTGCAGTGTTGCCCAATCTTGCAAGAGAAAATAAAAGACTTGTCTCATTCAAAATAAGCAAAAATAAGCACAATTTTATTTTTTGTCAAGTATGTGGAATTATCGGCATAGAAATCATAAGCATAGTGTCAAGTCATTTTTTTTTTATTTTTTTTTTTTGTATAGCACTTTTCACAACACACATCATTTCAAAGCAGCTTTACAGAAAATTATGCATTATAGATATTACAGTTTCATTTTCTGTTAAAGTCTTAGAGGTATTGTGTAATTGCAAATTGTGTATAAAAATGAATAATAATTGTATTTAGATCCCAGTGAGCAAGCCCAAGGCGACTGAGGCAAGGAACACAAAACTCCATGAGAAGATTCAGTAGCCTAAAGTCTTTTCAATAAATTTGTATCATAATATTAAATATATCCCAAACAAATATTACATTTAAATATACATCTGGCCATCTAAAAACAATAGCCTAAATCTCTTTACTGCATACACGCACACACTGTGTGCGCATTTAGACAAAATGTCATCTTATGCAGGCCAAATTATATTATTTTAATTATTTATTTTATTTTAGTTATTTGTTTTAATTACAGATCTGCTTCTCAGTGAAAACACGGCAGCAACAAATCTGTATTAATGCATCATATCTAACAATAATTCAGTGAAGACTTGGAAACAACTGAAAAATGTACTTTTTACCAAATATTTTTCCTTGCATCTGGATTCATCATGCATGTATATGTGGTAACACACACACACACACACGCCAAAAAGGTCTTCAGCATGTCACGGAAAGCTACATCCACAACATGCAAGGCGGCAAAAGGAATGTTTGATGCAGCGGTTTTTCTTCCGGATCAAATCGCATGCTCTTTTCAGTAGAACATAGGCAAAGACCCATTTTTGGGCAACAGGAACTGGTGTAATTCTGAAAATTTACAGTAATAAACCATTTAGTCTTTGGTTTCATAAAAAAAATTAAAATAAAAAGCGTAAAGAAAAGAACCCGATATTAATGGGTTACCAGCGTTTAAAAATAACTTTTTCACTCCAGAACAATTTAATGGGATTGTTCCCATTTTTGGTTACATTTTGCCAAAAGTTTTATCCGTTTTCGGTTTTGAAATGGTCCCTGTATTGTATGTTTCAGTGTCTATCCAAGCGTAGAAAAATGTAAGTGTAAATGTAACAGGAATACCTACAATTAATAACGAAATCAGGCTGTAGTCCCAAACCCTTCGTTTATGACTATCCTGAGCCATAATGTCAAAGGCAGCCGACAAGAAAGAATATTTCCATTTCATAAGTGCCCTCCAAAAATCCAAGACACTGATAAACCATCGATTATAATATAATGAAATATTTGAAATCACCAGAGTTCACCAAGCTTGCATTTCTGATCTTCCACGTTCGTTTTTGTTTGAATGGAGCATGAAGTGTAGTGTGACCAGGCTTTAAAATGAGTGTTGAAATAAATATGCACTGATTACATGCTGCAGAAGCAAGATCTGTGAAATAGGTCTAAATCTGTCAATTATGTTTCACGACTTAGTAAAAATCCCAGAGCTCATTTACAATGGTATCGGAGAAAAACGCCCAATTTTTTCCTGCGTCAGGCTGGAAGCAACTCTTTGGCAGATTGGGAGCGTTAAGGTAGCTGAGCCCCGTAAGATCCAAGCGTCGCTCAGTGCTAGAAATGAGGCCAGATCTGGATTATATAAGCCCGAGGAGCCGTGGCAGACTGAGGGGAGAAGACTCACATATGACTATGAGCTCACTGGAGGGGAAACAACTAAAATCTGCTCCTTCTATACGAGTCAACACTCCCTGATTAGTTTCTAAAAGAGTGGGCTTTCCATTTCCCCTATCAATGAACTGTTATTCACTAGAGAAATGTAAAACAGATATATCAGTTTGCTGACTGTATAACTTAATTCCTGTGCATTTTGGGTTGCTTGTATTATACCTACATCTGAGGTTGCATGCGTAAATCATTTACTCGCAGACTATGCATGCATGCCTCAAGGACTTCAGTAGCTCCGCTTTGGAAATAGCACCAAAATCAACCCAACAGACCGAGCTGGTTCACAAAATAACTTTTACATAATTCAGAAATCTACCTCAGCTCCTCATAGTAACTCATGACTAAACTGTTATAACATGCTTGATAAGCCTGCAGCATATATTTGGGATGCCATTGCACATTATGTTAGACGTTTTTGAGTTGAATTTTGCTGTAGCTGTGAGCAGTGGGTGGTAGTTGACATTTACATAAGCCCGAGCACAAACTGCTGATTTGTGGCAGTATAGGCGAGAATAAAGAGATGCCCTCCAAGGTTTCTATGCCTTTTTGACTTAAGGGGGCATTCACACAGGATGTGTTCTTGCACTAAAACGGCTAGACAGAGCTATTGAACGTGATGCAACAGAAGGAGCAATTATAGCCACATTAACATCTGTGCACCATTGCTAATATAAACTCTCAAAACACTGGTGTTATGTTAATATGCTCATCCCACGCCCAAATTCTTCTGAGTGGTCTGTTGTTTTAAAACTGACATTTATTCAAACTACTTTGTGCTATTTTCCGTCAAGTACATGGCCCTCCACAGCCATGTCAGCCAACCAGAGGTCTGCAAACTCTAACATGCAAAATGATTGACAGGCAGAGAGTGATTCTGATTGGCTAAAAATGCATGGGCTGCTCCCCTGACTACCGAGTCCCCTGAGTGTAGCGCTGTCAGAGAGACCCATTTCAGTGATATCTGTCAGGTATTAGAAATATTTATGTTGGCTTGACAAAGCCAACATACTGTTATTCTACAGACATGGTTTAGGGTTTCTTTCAAAACCCCTAAACAAGGACCAACATTTCTGACTGTAACTCCTCCTACAGCTTTCAAGCTATATCCACCAAACTTGGTACAGACCTTCAGACTGTTCTGACTTGGGTTGCAGTGGCTTTTCTAACTGATCAGAATTACAGTTTTTACACAGCGGGCGATCACAAATATCCAAATTCCTTAAGGCAGTCGCACATCGGACGAAAGGCACCTCGCTACACTGCGTCAGACACTGAGCGGTGGCGGCAGTGTGCGTACATTCATAGAATGTCATCAATCAGACGTGTCCCCCTTTAAGCCACGTCCACACCAATACGTTTTCGTTTGAAAACGCATCTTTTTCTCTACATTTAGGCCTTTCATCCACACTGAGACAGCATTTTTGACAGTAAAAACTGAGCTTTTCAAAAACACTCTCCCAAGTGGATAAATCTGAAAATGACATCTTTGCGTTGTAGTGTTGACAGTGAAAAATTAGATATCTGAAAACAATGACGTATTTGTCGTCATGTGATGCAGTCATGTGATCCAATTATCCCAAAACAATCAAGATGGCGGCCCACATTGAAGTGGCATTATTTTGTCAGTTATTCACATTGAGAGCATTATTAAAGATAAATGTTACTTTGTACAACCTTCACAATCCATTCCTTCATTGACGATGCAAAGTTTACTCAGAATTGCTGTCCGGCAATGAAATTCTTAGACAATTGTGTTTTAGTGCGTACATTGAACGGCAATTTCGCATATGCAGTAAGGGATTTAAGCGTTTTCATACGTTTTAGTGTGGACAAGCAACTTTTGGAAAACTCTTGAAAATGGCAGTGTGGATAGAGAGCATTTCAAAAACAAAAACAGTTTTCAAATGTATCCGGATTTGCCTTAGACCAGAGATTATTTAGCAGAGATGGGCCACTTGTATTCAAATGAATGGGAGAAATTGGAACGCTCAACCAAGAAGCTCTGAGCGCCCAAAGGATGTAGAAAGGAAGTCCCGCCTTACAGTTAAAAGAGCCAATCACCTTTTAGATACAGACATCACCTGTCAAATCAACTCCAGAATGCACATGAGCTAAACAAGTCGGGAAAATTTTGTTGTTTAGCGTAATGAGGTAAATAAATCACAATTTATGATACCAGTATTGTCAGATTTTATTGCTGATTTGAAATATGTCCTTTGATCACAGTCTTGACCAACCATTTTGGAGATTTTGGTCCTTCTCCATTCAAGTAGATAGGAGCTGCTCTTTCATGACTGGAAATAGCCTCCCGAGAGCATTCCAAAGATGACCGACAGTGGTCTGACTTGCTAGAAAGACTTTGCTTAGACTTACATTGACGGAATATTCAAACAGGCTGAGACTATTCAACACAACGGTAAAAAAATTCCAATGTAAACTAACCCTTTAATCCCCTCTCACTCTCTCTCATTGTCTGAATGTTTAACACAATTAAAAACAAGGCTTTAAGCCAACATAAATTTGTTACAAATTCTACTTATCTAGTTTATGAATTTTATTAAGTAACATCACCTACAGATGCTTTAGCTTGATGCAACATTTTAAAAATTTAGCATTAAAAAGGCGAGAGATGCTGGAAAGTGAAACATGGAGCAATGCCCAAAGACATCGGTCTCATGTATGTGGGGATTGTGTGAACAGCACAGAATGCAAAAATGAGTCCTTTGTGAACAGCCACTAATATCAAGGGACTAATTCCCCCTGACCCACACTTGCTGTGTTTACATGCCTGTCAGAAATGCTTAATTTATAAGTGTTGTTTTGCAGGTTAGAATTATACTGCATGATAGATTGAAGCAGAAAATGTCTCAGATAAAAGGGCTGTTCATCCTTCATGACCTTCAGTAAAACATCTCAAACAGATTAACAGAGTACAGTGATTCCAAACTGATATTCATGAGCATGAATTTCAAGTTAACAGAATAATCCCAAACAGATCATTTTTTATGAGCAATAATTCTAGAAACCAATGACGTTCTGTCTATTAATCACCATATAAATGTGAACAGGGAGTCTTCTATATTACAAATATTATGGACATGATCAGAGAACAGCTCACCATTTTAACAATAGGCTACATTCACAAAATCAGTGTTTGGGATTGACAACCATTTTTACTAACAGGTATGAGTCTTGAACTGTCATTTTACAGCTGTATGAATGAATAACCTAAAGTCAACCCACTTGTATCTACTTACAACAGCTGTGAATAACACCTGTAACTAGTGCCCGGCTGATATATCGGTCGGCTGATATAATTGGTGAAAGGCTAATATCGGCCGATAATATTGGTATCGGCATATATTTTTACCGATATGAACATATATAACATTATATATTTCAGAACATATAATGCAGAAAACAATGCTTTAGAATTGGTGTCAGAGTAGTTTGTCCAGCAGAGTGTGCTTCGACTCCATTGTTTACAGAGCTGAGCTGACGGTGGCTCTGCAGACAAGGCGGAGTTAAGTGGTGTCTTCTCGGTAAGTTGCTAACTAGTTTGTGAAACTCATACTGGAAAGTTAATAAACAATGACCCCATCATTTTCCCTTTTTAATATTACTAATATAACGTTAACCCTGTCCCTGACAACCATGTCACTCACATCTGTTTGCTGTTAGCCAGCTATAGGTTGTCAATGCAGTAAGTAATGTAGCAGATTGAAAGGTAAACATCAGAGCATCTTTTTGCAGCTCAGCAGACAACAGTGCAGTGGTGGATTGTTGATTTCATGCTATATTATTACCTAGTTGGTGAGACACAACGCTGGAAAGTAAAATAAACAACATCCGTCTTTTACTCTCCATGACAACAAGCTAATAGCTAACTAGCCAATCACGTAGCTACTTTCATTGTTGTCAGCTGAGTGGAAGCTAATGTGTAAACATGTATTCACCAAACCATTTTGTTCAGGATTCACAGTTTGGTACCCCCTTCAACCAAAGGGTTCCAGTCGTTGCATTTACAAAATGCAATATTTAAAAGTCTGGTTTTCCACCGTTGAAAGTTTCCCCTGAAATTGCATAGCAGAATACGGTGTAACACTGCTGCTTATCTTGACTCAGCAGTGTCAATATAGTCAGCATTTGACTGATACTAAACAGTAATACTGATGTTTATTTAGCTATTTATTTTATTTTTATTTATTCTTTATTTTCTGAGTGTCCATTTCTAGAATTTGTTGACAATGTATAATAATAATGATGTCAAATATTCTTTGATAAAAAGGTTTAAGAAAGCAGCCTTCTGAGTACATTTGCATAGTCATATCAGTGCAAAATCCACATAGAAAAAGGTCAGTTTTCATTCCAGCTCAAATTAACTATATCGGCCACCATATCAGTAATTGGTGAATTTTCCCCTCTCTAAAATCGGTATCGGTCTCAAATCCCATACCAGTCAGGCTCTACCTGTAACCATAGTGAAAGAGACAAAAGTAAACATGAAAAGATGGTGACTTCCATTACACCGTAAATTCATTTGTCAAATCTTAATCGAAAGAACCTTTAAGTTCATTTTTTTTGGCATTTTCTGTTAATGCTTTAAGCTCTGATAGGCTCTACTTTCCAATGCTTGCAGGCATTATGACCAAAATTGAACAAGTGCTTTGAAAATTGCAGACAAATCAGAAGCGTTACATTGTAATATTTTTTAAATGATCAGTGTACATACATATTATTGCAATCAGTAAAACAAACAAAAATGTACATGCTAGCACCACAGCCCAGTAACAGACTTGTGACTATATCCCCCCCCCCCTTTGGAAGACTTGACACATCCCTGGAAAGGCTTTATGTTATGAACATGACATGTATCAACAAAGTCAGGGTTGTCACAAAATGAAATGGCATAGTTCACTGGACCAAAGCACTTACAAATTTGGCAGGACCTTTCCATCTGGGAGTTTAGCCATGAAATCATCATAATCAGCCTTAGAGGGCGAGTATGAACTCAAACAATATCTCCTTGGAAGATCATCTGTTTTCTTCTCAAGTTGTAGTAACGTTTCTGCTCTGCCTGAGCTCATTCCACATTCTCTTTAACAAGCTGGATCATGTTTTCTTATCTTTCTACAATGTCATATGTGGGACTGCTAGGAGTGGGTGGTTTAGGTAAGGCTCTTTCTAGAGGACCTTTCAACTTACGACCCAAAGCGATGTGAGCAGGGGAAAATCCTGTGCTCTCTTGCCAGGCTGTATTAATGTCAAACCTGAGCTCAGCTAACCATTTATCCCAGTGACGATGATTGTTCTCCACATATGATCATGGTTTTCAATGTCCTGTTGATGCGTTCTGTAAGGTAAGCAGTAGTTAGTTTTGTATGACTCCCCATTGTTTACAGACAAGATTTATGAGATGTGACATGAACTGATCTCCTCGGTCAGATACAAGGTAGACAGGGGTTCCCCACCTTGTGAATATCTCAACCAAGATACAGGTGATCTGAGGTGCTTTGGCAACTCTTAATGGAAACCGTTCGACCCATTTAGAACAGTAGTCCACAACAACTAAAAAGGTGCTAATTTTGTTAAGAGCTTTTGGGAAATAGTCCCATCAGATTCACACCAAGCATATACCCAGGTTCTATGATGAGAGTAGACTGCAAGTAGCGTGATAATTTTGAGAATGATGGTTTATACTTTTGGCAAGTTTGACATTCCTTACAGTATTTCCATATGTCAGATCTCAAATTTGGCCAGTAAGCGACTTCAATCAGTTGCAGCAGTGTTTTAAGTCGACCAAGGTGTCCACTTAATGCAGGAGTGTCAAACTCAGTTCCTGGAGGGCCACAGTCCAGCAGAGTTTAGCTCCAACCCTAATTAAACACACATTAAGCAGCTAATCAAGGTCTTCAGGAGTGCTTGAAGATTACAAGGAGGCATTTTGGAGCAGGGCTGGAACTAAACTCTGCAGGGCTTTGGTTCTCCAGGAACTGAGTTTGACACCCCTGACTTAAAGGATTGTCATGGGCGTTTTTGAGAAACTCACCTCGCAGACATGTAGGCATGACTAGTTGTAGCTTTGGGCCTTTCTGACCATCTTGTACACTACGAAACAGGAAACCATTTAAGAACAATGCACTCTGGAAGGATCAGGATTGGTTTGAGTAGTCTTATTGCATAACTCTTGAATCTGAATCATTTTGTTGTGCTGTGGCAATGTCAGACCAGTCTACAGGTAAGTTGGACGGAGTTACAGAAGAACTGGTAGCTTTGACCACGGCTATCATGAGGTGTTGAAGCATCTAGGCTCCGTGATAAGGTGTCTGGCACTACGTTGCAATGTCCCTTTCTGTATTTGACACTGAACTTGAATCCTTGAAGAGGAATAATCCATCGTGTCAGCCTTGATGAAGGTTTGGGATGTTTGAGTGCAGCATGGTCAGCGATTAGCTCAAATAGTCTGCCCTCCAAATAAGGTCTCCATTTTCCAATGGCCCACACAACAGCAAGACAAACTTTTTCTGACACTGAATATGATTGCTCTACTCCATGCAGTCTGGATGCATAAGCAATCATGTCTTCTCTATCTGTCTCCTGTGTTAAAACAGCTCCAAGGCCAATGTCACTGTCATCAGTTTTCACCTTGAAAGAGGAATCAGAACAGGAGCTTCAGTTAAGTCATTTTTGATCCTCTCAAAAGCATCTCGACACGCCTCAGTACATGTCCAAGTGGATTGCTTCTGCTTTAGTGCATGGAGATGCGGCTTTCTCTGAGAAATTTGGTATGAATCTGTGATACCAACCTGCCAATCCCAAAAATCTTGTACATCCTTGTGCGATTGTGGTACTTGGAAATCACAGATTGCTGCTACCTTGAAAGGAACTGATTTAACTACTTCCCTGGATACAACGTGCCTAAGAAAGTGAGTGATCTCTGTACAAGGTTACAAGGAATCTTAAGATTCCGAGTAAGACCTGCTTGATGTAGACAGCTGAAAACTTGGTTCAAGTGTTCCTGCTCATCTTTTGAGTACACCACAATGTCAAGTTACTGAAGCAACAATTTCCTTTGAGGTCTCAGAGTACATGGAGAGGTGGTGGCATAGTGGGCTAAAGCACATAACTGGTTGTGGTTCAATTCCCACAGCCATCACCATTGTGTCCTTGAGCAAGGCACTTAACTCCAGGTTGCTCCAGGGGGATTGTCCCTGTAATAAGTGCACTGTAAGTTGCTTTGGATAAAAGCGTCTGCCAAATGCATAAAAATGTAAAAAAAAAAAATAAAGTACATATTCCATCAATCTTTGAAACAATGCAGCAGCATTCTTGAGACCGAAGGGAAGACGTAGAAATTCAAATTGGCCAGCAGACATTACATATGCAGTCTTTGGTATACTTTCAGGCTCATTTAAACTTGCCAGTATCTGCTCTTCAGATCTAGGTTACTGAATATCGAAGCTCCATGCAAAGACTCTAAAATATCTTGGATCTGGGGCAGGGGGGTAACCATCCAAGTGTTTTTGCATTTAGACCACGATAGTCTACACAGTCTTGAACCTCCTCTTTTAGACACAATGACAACTGGTGAAGCCCATGGGGAAACTGAAGGATGAATAATGTTTTTGTTCAGCAACTCTTGAATTTGTCATTAAAACGTTGTTTGTCTGACACTCTGTATGCTCGTTTTCTGACAGGTACTTCATCTGTGGTGAGGATACAGTGTCTTACTACTTTGGAATGTCCAATTTCGTGAGTACAGACAGTCGGCCTATCTCTCATCAGATTCTCCAACTGTGTTTTGAACTGATCTGTGGTGTCTGTTTTTAAGGTTAGTTGGCAGATGAATTGTAAGGTTTCGTCTGGTACTTCTGGAGTAGGTATGGAAAGGTAGAAGTATAATGAACGTCTGGAAGAAGATACGAGAGACAAGAGTGGAAACATCTTATCATGACCATCATCTCTGGATGGTAAGCTATATTGGGCATTCTTAAAATCCAAGACAATTCCTGAAGAAATCCATACCCAGAATGATTGGAATGGTCAAATCATCACATACAATATATTGCCAAAAGTATTCGCTCATCTGCCTTTAGACGCATATGAACTTAAGTGACATCCCATTCTTAATCCATAGGGTTTAATATGATGTCGGCCCACCCTTTGCAGTTATAACAGCTTCAACTCTTCTGGGAAGGCTTTCCACAAGGTTTAGGAGTGTGTTTATGGGAATTTTTGACCATTCTTCCAGAAGCGCATTTGTGAGGTCAGACACTGATGTTGGACGAGAAGGCCTGGCTCGCAGTCTTCGCTCTAATTCATCCCAAAGGTGCTCTATCGGGTTGAGGTCAGGACTCTGTGCAGGCCAGTCAAGTTCTTCCACACCAAACTCGCTCATCCATGTCTTTATGGACCTTGCTTTGTGCACTGGTGCGCAGTCATGTTGGAACAGGAAGGGGCCATCCCCAAACTGTTCCCACAAAGTTGGGAGCATGGAATTGTCCAAAATCTCTTGGTAAGCTGAAGCATTCAGAGTTCCTTTCACTGGAACTAAGGGGCCAAGCCCAGCTCCTGAAAAACAACCCCACACCATAATCCCCCCTACACCAAACTTCACAGTTGGCACAATGCATTCAGACAAGTACCGTTCTCCTGGCAACCGCCAAACCCAGACTCATCCATCAGATTGCCAGATGGAGAAGCGTGATTCGTCACTCCAGAGAACGCATCTCCACTGCTCTAGAGTCTAGTGGTGGCGTGCTTTACACCACTGCATCCGACGCTTTGCATTGCACTTGGTGACGTATGGCTTGGATGCAGCTGCTCGGCCATGGAAACTCATTCCATGAAGCTCTGTATGCACTGTTCTTGAGCTAATCTGAAGGCCACATGAATTTTGGAGGTCTGTAGCGATTGACTCTGCAGAAAGTTGGCGACCTCTGCGCACTATGCGCCTCAGCATCCGCTGACCATTTTACGTGGCCTACCACTTCGTGGCCGAGTTGCTGTCATTCCCAATCGCTTCCACTTTGTTATAATACCACTGACAGTTGACTGTGGAATATTTAGTAGCGAGGAAATTTCACGACTGGACTTGTTGCACAGGTGGCATCCTATCACAGTACCACGCTGGAATTCACTGAGCTCCTGAGAGCGGCCCATTCTTTCACAAATGTTTGTAGAAGCAGTCTGCATGCCTATGTGCTTCATTTTATCCACCTGTGGCCATGGAAGTGATTGGAACACCTGAATTCAATTATTTGGATGGGTGAGCGAATACTTTTGGCAATATAGTGTACATCGTCAACTTGAATTTTTTTTTACCTTGAAATTTTCCTGTTGCAGCTTGCATTTGCCCATTTGAATGTGTCTGTTACTTGATTTCCATTGCTCTCGTTGTTTCATCTGCTTCCAACAGGACTCTTGGATCAAGGAAAGTGTGCTTCCTGTATCCACGATGGCTTAGAAATATCGGTTACAGAGAATATGGGCAATGTAATCATTTTCAGATCTTGTCTCATGGGTTGCTGGAGAGACTGCATTACTCAAGTGTTAGCATGAGGTGGTTTAGGAACTTTATCTCTGCTAGGTTATGATTTCTTCTTTTGAGACTGATTTGGCATTGTTCCAGTACCTTTTAGCTTCCCCAAAATCTCTTTCGATTTGGGTGCCAATCCTCACCAACTCACCAACATTTTGCACTGTTACTCGAAGTAGACTGGCTAGTCGAGGGTTACAATTTCTCAAAATGGCTTGCAGGATTTCTGGTATATCCTTTTTCCAACTTAGACAAAGGGCTCTGTCATGGAAAGCACAGTCTCTAATGCTCTCATGCACCTTGTTTCATTTCTGTCAGCCTTCTCGCAGTTTCATCCTCGTAATCTTCACTCAAGAATGAACGTAAGAAGACTTTAAACTGTCTCCATGTTTGGACATTTCTATTCTCAGCTACCCACCAGTCTTTTGCAGTATTCTTCAAAACGGAGGTAAGAGAAGCTAGTATTTCATAGAAGTTGAATGGCTAGATACTCTTCACATCATTCAGTGAATGCAACCAGATCATCTTCACTGCTACTACAATTTGGGAACTCTTTTACAGGTGGTTGGGATTGAATCGCTGTGGTATTTCCAGAGGTAGGCAGATGAGCATGGCTTTGTCTCCCAATGGCAGGCTAGCACCTTGCATGGCAGCTCTGCCGTCATTGGTGTGCGAGTGAATGGGTGAATGAGTCACAGTGTAAAGTGCTTTGGAACCACTAAAGGTTAAAAAATTCCTATATAAGTGCAGACCATTTACCATTTACATCTGTCTGAGAAAAACTGTCACTCACCTTCTAAGCATAGTCTTCTAGTCGTGTTTCCAGTGTTGTGATTTGCTCTGCTAGCTGCTCCAAAAACTCCACAACAGAAGAAAATGGGTTGATTTCTGGTCTTTCATCAAGTTCAGGTGGTGGTAAAGGAATGTCATCAAGATTTTCAGCCATACCTTCAGTCTCCTCAACTCCATATTCCTCTTCAGAATCAGTATATAGTTCACTGAATGTGTTGAGCTCTCAAATGGGTTCTCTTCTGGTTACAAATGTTTCAATGGTAAAGTCCAGAATGAATTTGCACTCATCCTAATATGTTGGCGTGCCATATCTCAGACTGTTTAATAAACAATAAATGCAAAGGCTCCCTGTTTGTGTGCCAAACTATAACTGTCTCGGGTCTTTTTAAACTCAAAATCAGCTATATGATAAACTGAGGATCTGAAAAAATGTGTTACATATTAAACAGGTAAAAAACATGAATGCCTAAATGAATGAATAACCAGATCTTTTATGTAGAAATTGAAAATAAACAAAAATCAACAATATAAACAATGACAATGCAAACAAAATAACATACATGAAATTAAACAAGACAAAATGCAAAGCAGTGAATGTGTATAAAATCTAATCTGTAGTAGGAAAAAGTTCAGTTTTAGTAGTTGGTGGAGAGTGATTCAGTGAGTGTAATAGTCTTATCTGAAGTAGGATGAAGTAGTGTTCCAAGCAGTACATATCCACAAACAAAAAGTTAATCCTCTCAATCCAGAAGACCAAAGTTCATGGCAGTATGGGATTTCAGATATGAGAGTAGAAGGGAACTTGAAGGCAATTTGCATATAGCTTGACAATCCCTTGACAATAAGTCTTCTACAAATCACGAAAAGTCCTTCTATAAAACATACAAACAAACCATACTAAATAAACGATCCAACTACAATTCAATGTGATAAACACTTCAAACCATAAACTCAGCAAATTTAGGAATATCAACACACAAAACATACATTTATTGAACAATGAAAAATCAAACAATTCCTTACTTTCAGTTGAGCTTAAAACAGGCATTTCTCAACAAGGACACAGGATTGTATGAGCACAGCTAGCAAGCCATGCTTCCATCCCCACATACTGTACTACCTTCCTCTACTACAGTGCCACTATTTATACAATGATTAAGGCACTCTAGTGCCCCGAGCGGTGTGGAATTATATGATTTATATAAATTACATGCTAGCACCACAGTCCAGTAACGAGCTTGTGACTGTTATACAATTATTATGTTTTATTTGTTTGGAGAGGCGTTTGGAAACATGGAGACATTTCTGGACACTATGATAAATTATATTTATAATGCTTTAACTTTTGATTGCTTTGTCATATCAACACAGAATTTTTTATCATATACCATTGACATGATTGGGAACAAAACATAAGTAGTTTTTCTGAGACACCTTATTTACACCTAGAGATATATAATGTAAAATAAGAAAAATAAGAAAAAAGTAAAATTTTGGCTCAATTCTTTTGTTTTTGTTTTGTTTTTTTCAGCAGTTTCTTAGGATGAGAGTCTCAGAATATATCATAATATATATCATTAAAAAAAAAAAATTAAAAAAAAGTTTTCTTTACAATGATACCAAACACTTGACCCTCCTTGTTTTTTTTTTTTTTTTTTTTTTTAAGCCTTTAATTTTGGGTGTGCCACTGAAACAGAAAATATTTAAAAACACCATCAGTGCTTAAAGGGTTAAAACATTTAACTATCCTTATAACAAGATAGGTGAAATTGTTTTGCAAGCAAAATGATATAAGATATTAAGTCTTGGTTTCAGAGAAATCCAACAAAATTTAGTGAAGTTTATGCTAAAAATAGCAAAAAAAAAATAATTTGCAGATGGTGTAAGAAAAATCAACTTAATTTATTTCCCAGATTTTTATCACACTATCAGCAAATGTAATATTGTTTTGTCTGTGATTCCTGAAAATTTAAGGTAGTTACTCTTGTTTGTGGCAGCTAAGGTTGCTATAAAGTTTGTACATAAACCTGATTTCAGAGTTTTGAGTTCAGTCTCAGATAGTTCTTCAACCATTACGGTCCATAATGCTGTTAAGATTGTGCCATGCAATCAGCTCTGCTCTTCTCCTCTTCTCTTTCATGTATAATGCTAATGTGAAAGGCATTTAAATTAACCTCCCGTCGCTGAAACGTGAATCAGGCAGTTATCAGTTGAAGGCAGCTGTGGTTGGCCATTGCATCAAGGACACGTCCTTCCTCACTGGCGGGACCTGAGTGAGACAAACCCTTTTCATGCACATTGAGGCTTTTATCTGCAGTGGTTGAGGCAACTGAGGGGCTTGTCAATGTCAATTTGGGCCATTCTATAAAACGGCTGCCTTATACAGTTTGATGAAGTGATTTTTTAAAGATTTTTAATAATCAGATAAATGTTTAAGTGTTAATATAATGGTAGAAAAAAGCTAGCTTTATTTCCATATGTTTAGTTTCCATCAAAATGTTCATAGTTCCAAATGTAGCAAAAAGAATTAGGAAGCATGAGGGCTGATTGACAAAATATTATATTTATAATAATATACATGCTATGATATAAAATAAAAATATTTACTGGATTTTTATTGGTGTGTTTAGAAAGGGAATATTAACACAGTTAAAGCTGACATCAGATATTTCTTGTTAAAGTCTTTTCTTGCACATGTGGCACCAGTTATGTGGAATAACATTTGATTCAAATTACTTTAAAGCTTATGAATAATTGCTAAGATATGTTTGGCTTTGCCACAAAAAAAAAAAAAAAAAAAAAAAAAAAAAATATATGCTTGGGGACGAAGGTCCTGATAAATCTGATAATTCCTTATCTTTGTTCACATTGATAGCAATCTGTCTTACTGTGAGCACTGAAAGTGTTTAATTAACCCACACTAGACTATTTGAAACCCAACTAATTCAGTGTTGCACCATTTAACAGCACAAAGAAAACACAATGTATGCACTATCCATCAATGTGACTTGCAAAAAATTTACAGAATATCAAATCCACCAAATTCAAAATATTTAATGCACAATCCAATACAGTAAGCATACATAATCGAGGGTTTTTTAATTATCTGACCAGTTCATACCTTACATTTTTGTACATTTGGATATACACTGATGAGCCAAAACAATATAACAACTCACAGGTATAGCGAATAACACTGATCATCTCCTAACAAGGCCACATGTCAAGGTCTGACATTAGATTGTAAGCAAACAATCAGTTCTCGTAGTCAACATGTTGAATGCAGGAGAAATGGGCAAGAGTGAAGACCTGAGTGACTTTGACAAGGGCCAAATTGTTATGGCCAGATGACTGGGTCAGAGCATCTCTGAAATGGCAAAACTTGTGGGGTGCTCCCGGTCAGCAGTGGTCCGAGGAGGGACAGACCGGTGACAGGGTGTTGGGTGCCCAAGGCTCATCGATACGCGAGGGCAACAAAGGCTATCCTGTCTGGTCCGAACCAACAGAAGGTCTACTGTGGCACAAGTCACAGAAAATGTTAATGATGGTTACGGGAGGAAAGTGTCACAGCACACAGTGCATCACACCCTGCTGCGTATGAGGCTGTGTAGCTGCAGACCGGTCAGAGTGCCCATGATGACCCCTGTCAATCATCGAAAGCACCTACAATGGGCATGCAGGCATCGAAACTGGACATTGGAGCAGTGGAAGAAGGTGGTCTGGTCTGATGAGTCCTGTTTTCTATTACATCACATGGACGGCCGAATAGGTGTGCAACGTTTACCTGGGGAAGATATGGCAGCAGGATGCACTGTGGGAAGATGACAAGAAGGCGGAGGGAATGTGATGCTCTAGGCAATGTTGTGCTGGGAAACCCTGGGTCCGGC
Source organism: Myxocyprinus asiaticus (assembly GCF_019703515.2). NCBI lineage: Eukaryota > Metazoa > Chordata > Actinopteri > Cypriniformes > Catostomidae > Myxocyprinus > Myxocyprinus asiaticus. Next base: position 50,036,679 of record NC_059353.1, on the reverse strand, counting down.
CATTCATGTGGATGTCAATTAGACACATGCCACCTACCTAAACATCATTGCAGACCAGGTACACTTCATGGCATTGGTATTCCACGATGACAGTGGCCTCTTTCAGCAGGATAATGTGCCCTGCCACACTGCACACATTGTTCGGGAATGGTTTCAGGAACATGATGAAGAATTCAAGGTGTTGCCCTGGCCTCCAAATTCCACAGATCTCAATCCGATTGAACATCTGTGGGATGTGCTGGACCAACAAGTCCGATCCACGGCAGCTCCACCTTGCAACTTACAGGAAAACTTAAGGATCTGCTGCTAATGTCTTGGTGCCAGATACAACAGGACACCTTCAGGGGTACTTAGTTTTGCCTTCTCACAGGTTTTTCTTTATTTTTTATTTCTCTGCCATGTTTGGCTTGACCTTTTTTTTTTTTATGCCCAGTTTTTTATTTTCCCCCTTAATAAAAGATTTTTGTTATTTCCTACTGTCTGCATCAGGGTTCATTCTACATTTCCTGACAGTCTGTGTTATGTTGATTTGAAATTCTGTTTGTGGATTAGTTGGTCTATATGGGTATCAAAGTTGTACGATATTTATTTATTTTTTCACCCAATTTGGAATGCCCAATTCCCAATGTGCTTTTAAGTTCTCGTGGTGGCGTAGTGATTCGCCTCAATCCAGATGGCGGAGGACGAATCCCAGCTGCCTCCGCGTCTGAGACCATCAACCCACGCATCTTATCACGTGGCTTGCTGAGTGCTTTGCCATGGAGACATAGCACGTGTGGAGGCTTCACGCCATTTCATCCACGCTCAACTCACCACGTGCCCCACTGAGAACGAACCACATTATAGCGACCACGCGGAGGTTACCCCATGTGAGTCACTCAGCACGCCCTGGGATTTGAACTAGCGAACTCCAGGGATGATAGCCAGTGTCTTTTACCACTGAGCTACCCAGGCCCCCCAAGTTGTATGATATCTTATGATTTTACCATATCGTATGAATTATTACTAGTTGTCATGAGATTATTCTGTGTTGTGTCACAATGGATCGGACTTGTCTTTAGAAAACACACAGAACCGTTATGTCAAATTAGATTAAAGGAATGTTCTGGGTTAAGTACAAGTTAAACTCAATCGACAGCATTTACTGTGGCATAATGTTGATAATCACAAAACAAAAATTCGACTCATCCTTTCTTTTCTTTAAAAAAAAGCAAAAATGGAGGTTACAGTGGGACACTTACAATGGAAGTGAATGGGGACAATTTTTGGAGGGTTTAAAGACAGTATTGCACTTGTATTGAACCCAGAATATTCCTTTAAGGGTCAATGATGTGACACTCATTTTTTTGTCCAGGTCTATTTCTACGAACTTTAAAGTAATTGTTTTTTTATTACACATTTTTATCGCCTCGGACAACCTTATTTGTCAATGACACTTAATGTGTTACCTACATTCAGTGTGATGGTGTTAAACATGTTTAATTAATCTCATTTCTTGTAAATTCTATCAAATCAACCTATGAGCATTTAATAAACCTCAAAGGATTTATAAACATTTGAACATCTCTACACACTGTACTGTACAGTAAAGAGTTTACATTTCAGATTCTGTCAATATGTATACATGTGATAAAACCACACAATGTACAAATAATAACCCATAAGAACTAATTACATAACTACGTACAAATTACTAATGAGATCATGATGAGCTATGCAATAGTTAGCAAAAATACACATCCATCTAACTCCTAATTTTAAACTCCATTCTCACAATTCACTTGTTTTTATTCAGCTTCAGTAGTCACATTGGCCCTTGAGCGATTGCATGCATCATCAAGCAACTAAAGGGGGGTGTGCTGGAAGATCAGAGCCGTTTTTACAGCACTCTCTCCTCTCCACATGGGAAAGTGCTCGTACACCGCTGTGTGCAGCTCAAACATGCTTGAGAGGTTGTAAGTGAATGAATCAAGCAGTGAGAAGAAATCAAACCAAACATCTTTTGATCTGCTTTAATCGTAAGAATGCTAAATGCATTATTCAGATTCTTAAACTAATGTTGCAGGATTTCTGTAAATAATTCAGGCAATCTTTGAGTTTCTAAAGGTATCATAATTGCATGGTGATGAAAGTGGATATTTCAAGAGTCCATAAAGATTTACTTGATTAGCCCGTAAGCATGAAATGTGTTATTTTTTCATGTTTAAAAGCAATATTTTGAACAAAAACATGTAAATGTGTTTTTGAGTCCTAATGTGTTGAAAATTAACAACATATAACATTTTCCATTAAAGATGTAAGTGATGCTGCCTTAGAATTGCGCTAAAAGGAGGTGTCTTAGGAGGCCGCATAATTAAAGAAATATTCCGGGTTCAGTACAAGAATAACTCAATTGACAGTATTTGTGGAATAATGTTCATATCCCCCCAAAATGATTTTGACTCATCCCACCATTTCTTTAAAGCTCCTATTGCGTTCGGGTAATTTTTGACCCATGAGAGGTATATAATAATTTTTAAAAACCACAGTTTTTAGTACGAGAACCAAACTTTGTTACTATCAAAATACACATAATATATATATATATATATATATATATATATATATATATATATATATATATATATATATATTTTTTTTTTTTTTATGAAATTGTTTAAGAGATATAACCATTAAAAAATTTGCGTTCACAGTTCAATTTTGACCCATGCATCAATTGTGGCTTTACACATGTCATGGTTCTGGTGAGTCTGCCTGGTGTTTTCCTGTGTCTATGTGTTTCCCTTAACACATGAGCAGTGTGATTAGCGTGTCCTTGGGAACGCTCATTCACGCCACTCACAAGTTAATCATCGCCAGCTGACACTGGTTTTCCATTGCCTATTTATACCCTTGTGTTTCCCTGTACTCAGTGCCAGATTGTTCATTTTGTTTCATGTCACAGTCTCGCCTGCCTGTTGGTCCTGTTAGTTTGATTCTAACTGTGATTCCTCTTCCCAGTGTGTTCCAACCACAGATCCCGGTGTGTGGACCTCTGCCCTGTGGATTTTACCTTGTGGATTATTGTCTGAACTGTGTTTACCTGTGAATGACTTACCTGGTTCCAGCCGCCATCAATCCTGCCCACGCTGATCAGCATTCAAATTATTGTTCTCTCTGCCCAGTGTGTTCCCACCATAGATCCCGGTGTGTGGACATCTGCCCTATGGATTTTACCTTGTGGATTATTATCTGAACTGTGTTTACCTGTGGATTACTTACCTGGTTCCAGCTGCCATCGCTCCTGTCCACATTGATCTGCATTGTCACCATTACTCTCATATTGACTGTTTGTTTCTCCTCTCGCCATCTTCGTGTGGATTTATTCTGTTTTGACCTGTGTGCTTGTCAATAAACTGAACTCATTAATTCACCTCATCCTTGGGTCTTTCTGATGTTCCTGACAGAACAATCTGGCAAGAAATGAATCCAGCTGAGAATATCTCACTGCACAATGCAGTCATCCAGCAGGGAGCGATCCTTGGATGTCAAAAGAATCAGCTAAACCAAATGAGTCACCCTTTGGAGGAGATGGCGGAACGGATAACCAAGATAACTTGGCTACTACAAGATCTGTGCATCTCTACCAACATGGCTTCCACCTCCGTCGATCCTCCTGCAGCTGTTCCTCCAGCCATCCTTAATCCAGCCAGGTTTCACGAGCCCAGTATGAACCCTCCGCCACCATATTGCGGTGAGCCTAAGTCCTGCCGTTCCTTTTTATCTCAATGCTCACTGGCATTTGCTCTCCAACCATCCTCATTTCCCAATGAGGAGACCAAAGTAGTTTATGTAGTGTCTCTCCTCTTGGGGCAGGCTCGTGAATGGGGAACGGCGGTCTGGGATCATAAACACCAGTGCTGCTCATCCTTCTGCACCTTCTCTGAAGAACTTGATTGTGCTGCCACCGGTACGGAAGCAGCCAGAGAGCTGTCAGAACTGTGTCAAGGGAACCTGTCTGTGTCTGATTTTTCCATTGATTTCTGTACCCTGGCAGCCTCATGCGGTTGGAATGAGCAGGCACAGTGGGACTGGTTCCTGACTGGGCTCTCGGATTACATTAAGGATGAGATCTACTCTAATGACCTCCCCAAGAGCTTTTAAGGTCTGGTGGATTTGGCGATTCAGGTGGACAGTCGTCTTGCTGTTAGGCGACGACATCGCAAGGCAATCTCTTCCTGTGAGGTTCCTGTTTTGTCAGCCCAGGCACCTTCTCCATCTAGTCCACCCGAGCCCATGTCAGCTGAAGAGCCAATGCAGGTTGGGAGAGCTCCACTATCCATCCAAATGTGCTGTAAACAACTCAAAAATGGCCTCTGTCTGTTCTGTGGTCAACACAGTCATAGAGTAAACTCAAACCATTAAAAGGCCGTGCTCACCAGTAGATGGGGGTTTCTGGAGACCGGAACATCTTTGGTGAAATCCCCTGGAAGCAAGACCTTACTCCCTGCCTGATTGCAATTCAACAGGGAAGTCCATTCTGTGTTAGCCCTTATCGACTCTGGAGCTGAAGGTAATTTCCTGTACTCCAAATGGTCTATCCCTCTCAAAGAACCCATCTCTGCCAACACTCTCTGTGGAACACCTCTCACCATGATCACGCACACCACTGCTCCCCTCGTTCTCACCATCACAGGGAATCACATGGAAGAGGTCAGATTTCTAGTAATCAGGTTACCTTCGGCTCCAAGAGTGCTTGGGCACCCTTAGTTGGTAACCCATAATTCACATTTGAATAGGGCAGAGAATACTGTTTTGTCTTGGAGTTCTTATTGCTTGTCACAATATCTTGTCTCTGCTCTCTCCTTTGTCTTGTCTTATTCCGTGTAACAGGAAGAGCTGGCAGACCTCACCGGAGTACCCGAGGTTTACCACGACCTGAGGGCGGTATTCAGCAAGACCCAGGCTGCTTCTCTGCCTCCGCTCCGCCCGTATAACTGCAAGATATACATGCATCCTGCCACTTCTCCACCTCAAGGCCATCTCTATTCACTCTCTGCGCCTGAGAGGGAGGCCATAGAGAAGTACATCAGTGATTCTCTGGCAGCAGGTATCATTCATCCCTCTTCTCCATTGGGAGCAGGGTTAGTCTTCATAGGGAAGAAGGACGGCTCCTTAAGATCCTGCAAAGATTATCATGGGCTGAATGACATCACGGTAAAGAATCATTATCTTTTGCCATCCTCGACCTTCAATCTCTTGCAGGGGGCCACCTTCTTCACTAAGTTGGACCTGTGCAATGCTTACCACCTGGTCTGGATAAGAGAGGGGGACAAATGGAAGATGGCCTTCAACACACCCACTGGGCACTTAGAGTATTTGTCTTACCTATTGGTTTGTGCAACGCCCTGGCCATCTTCCAAGCATCTGTCAATAACGTGCTCCGGGACATGGTCAATAAATTTGTATTTGTCTATTTAGACAGTATTTTTCCTCTTGCAACATCAATGACCATGTCCAGCATGTCAGGCAAGTGCTTCAGTGGCTGTTAGAGATTTAACTGTTTGTCAAGGTGGAGAAGTGCGAGTTCCACGTGCTGTCGGTTTCGTTCCTGGGGTTCATCCTCTTGCCTGATGGGATCTGAATGGACCCTGATAAGGTTAATGCTGTGGTTGATTGGCCAACCCTGGATTCCTTCAAGGCGGTCCAGCAGTTTCTGGGGTTCACCAATTTCTATCGGTGGTTCATTTGGAACTTCAGCCAGATAGTCGTACATCTGGTGAATCTAATCTCCACCAGGACTTGGTTTGTTTGGTCCATGCAGGCTCAGGCTGTGTTTCTAAAACTTAAGCGCTGCTTCGTTTCAGCCCCAATTCTGATTAATCTTGATCCTTCTCGTCAGTTTGTGGTGGAGGTTGACGCATCGGAGGTCAGAGGCATTTTGTCCCAGAAGTCTCCCTCGGACGGGAGGGTACACCCCTGCGCTTACTTTTCTCATCGCCATTCTCAAGTGGAACATAATTACAACATTGGTAATCGTGATTTGCTGGCTGTCAGGTTAGCTTTGGGGGAGTGGCATCATTGGTTGGAGGGGTCAGGGGTTCTTTTTGTGGTTTGGACCGACCATAAAACCTTGAACACATCAAAACCATGAAGCGATTTATTCCAAACAGGCTCATTGGGCGCTCTTTTTTTTTTTGGTAGGTTTGATTTTACAATCTCTTATCGTCCTGGTTAAAAAAATGGTAAGCCCAGTGCACTTTCATGCTCTTTTGAGACCAAGAGCACTTTGCTCTCTCTAGATACCATTCTCCTATCCTCTGTGGTGGTTGCAGCGGTATCTTGGAAGGTTGATGCTAAAGTTCGCTCAGCTTTGCATAACGGCAACATTCCCGTGGAGTGAACGCACATCCTCCAGTGGAGTCATTCCTCTAATCTTGCCAGCCACTTGGGAGCTGCTCGAACTCAGGTGCTAGTTAAGCAGCGGTTCTGGTGGTCTTCACTGGTGCGGGATGTCCATGAGTTTGTTTCGGCCTGTTCGGTTGTCTTCCAGTCGGCCTCCTGCGATGCTTTTCCAGCTACTGCCAATCCCTTCAAGAGCCTGGTCCCACATTGCCTTGGACTTTGTCACAGGTTTACCCCCATCCAATGGGAATCCAATGGTGGACGGTTCTCAAAGGCGGTCCATTTTTATTCCCCTCCCCAAATTACCATCAGCAGGGGGTGACAGCGGTTACTGTAATAGATCATGTCTTTCGCATTCATGGCCTCCCAAAAGATGTGGTCTCTGATAGGGGACCCCAGTTTTGGGCTGAGATCTGTCGCCAACTGGATGCAACTGTAAGCTTGTCCTTTGGGTTCCATTTCCCCAGACCAAAGGGCAGACCAAGCAAGCTAACCAGGATCTGGAGTGGGTCCGGTGCTGCTTGGCCACGAGAACCGTCGACTTGGAGTTCCCAACTCAACTGGGTCAAGTATGCAAATAACTCCTTACCTGTGTCATCTACGGGTCTGTCACCTTTCCTGTGCTGTGTGTGGTCAGAAGGTCTAGTTATCTTCTCAAGATCTGCTTTTAAGGCTGCCCTCATGTAAACTGGGACCCAGATTCATTGGACCATTTCCCATCTGTAAGGTGCTTAGTCCGGTGGCGGTTCAACTTAAATTACCCCCCACCTTTTGAAACATATCCACCCTGTGTTCCATGTATCAAAGGTCAAACCTGTTGTCCATTCCCCTCTTCATCCCGATACCCCTGTTCACCCACCTCCTCACCTGATCGAGGGGGCTCCGGCCTACTCGGTTAGGAGTCTTTTGGATGTGAGGCGGAGGGGCAGAGGTTATCAGTACCTGGTAGACTGGGAGGGTTATGGTCTGGAGGAAAGAAGCTGGGTTTAGGCCCTCAACGTCCTGGATTCTGCCCTCATTGACGAGTTCCATCAGCATCATGGTGAACTTTCTAGGGACACCAGGAGGGGTCCTTAGGGGGAGGGGTGTACTGTCATGGTTCTGGTGAGTCTGCCTGGTGTTTTCCTGTGTGTCTACGTGTTTATATATTTCCTAGTGCATTTCCCTTAACACGTGAGTGGTGTGATTAGCATTTCCTTGGGAATGCTCATTCACGCCGCTCATGAATTAATCATCGCCAGCTGATGCTCATTTTCCCTTGCCTATTTATACCCTTGTGTTTCCAGTGCTCAGTGCCAGATTGTACATTTTGTTTCTCGGTGCAGTCTCGCCAGCCTGTTGGTCCTGTTAGTTTCTAACTGTGTTTTCTCTGCCCAGTGTGTTCCCACTGCAGATGTGGATTTTATCCTGTGGATTATTATCTGAACTGTGTTTTCCCGTGAATTACTTACCTGGTTCCAGCCACCATCGATCCTGCCCACGTTGATCGGTATTCAAATTATTGTTCTCTCCGCCCAGTGTGTTCCCACAGCAGATACCAGTGTGTGGACATCTGCCCTGTGGATTTTATCTTGTGGATTATTATCTGAACTGTGTTTACCTGTGGATTACTTATCTGGTTCCAGCTGCCATCGCTCCTGTCCACATTGATCTGCATTGTTACCATTACTCTCATATTGATGGTTTGTTTCTCCTCTCGCCATCTTCGTGTGGGTTTATTCTGTCTTGACCTCATTTATTCACCTCATCCTTGGGTCTTTTTGACATTCCTGACAACACATGATATTTTGTAGATTTCTTTGTCTTATAAACCCTTCACTTACAATTAGCCTCTTTCCCAAACTCTCTCACACATTTTTTGTTTCTCACTGGGACTGAATCTTGTTTACAAACATGCAAACACACATACACATACAGTCACACACACACACACATTCCTGTATGTAACAGTATATGGATGGGCAAAGAGGAGGTGGGAACTGGTTGAACAGTAAACATAAAGTTTTAATGTCAAACTCAAATTAAAACCAACATTAACAAACATGCAGCATGGCCAGGTGCATCACTCTCTCTCTCGAACCGGCATCTCCGGATGCCCTTTATCTCACTCTCCCACTGATCAGCTGATTTAGCGCTGGCTGTGCTCCATCACAGCCCTGCCATGCCCTCCTCCTCGTCACACTCCTCCCCCACCCGATTCAGGCCGGGGCACCACCGGTCTGACTAACTCCACCCCATCTCTGGAGGGGGAGACGCTGTCCTTCCGGCCGTTCTGCCAGCCAGTGGTCCACCCCGCCTCCTGCAAACCTGGGTAAGAGACCAGGGGAGGCGTGGGGAGAGGAAAAGGGTGAGGAGAGACACACAGAGAGAGAGGAGAGAGAGAGAAGAACTTGCTTTCTGGCTCCTGGACATGCCGTCGCCTGGTCCTCAACCGCTCCTCCGCCCTCTGGCAGATGCCAGCTCGCTCCTCCCTCTGCAGACGACAGCGAGTCCTCCGGCCCCTGGCAGATGGAACCTCTCCTCCCTTTCTCGGCAGATGGCCACGGTTCCTCTGGTTCTCGGCAGCCAGCAGTGACCCCTCCGTCCCCAGGCAGATGACCGCAGCTGCTCCCTTGGCGGATGGCAGTGGCGAGGACTCCATGACAGTGCTTCCCTCCTCCCTCCTGGGTTTCAGCCACACCCTCCTCCTCGTCACACTGTACAAAACAAACATGACAGATGTAACAAACATAACAAATAAACTAAATCAAAAGGTACTACTGTCTAAAGGGGGTGTGGTGAGAGCAAAAGTACATGCACACATTAGTCTAAATAGGGCTTGAAAGAGGAAATTGTCCACCGAACCAGCTTACAGCAAACTCACACATCAACATTCGACAGTTCGTGAGAGCAAATAAAATAGATTTAGCTTAAAAACATAGTAAAGCAGTATTAATGTTGTATACTTGAGTTGTACAGTTGTTTTGATGAAGTTAAGTTTATAAGTTGAAAAAGAATAGTGTGATAAAATCCCTAACAAACATTTTCTGTGTAAAGTTTTTCAACTTCATTACCAAGACAATGTAAAGCCGTAAACACTAAAACTGTAAAACCACTGTAAAAATGACATTTTAAACAACTCTACAGCTCAAATATTACACTAGTTTTGACAGAAGAATTAATGTAAGAGCTTTTATAAAATTATAAGCTTCAGATTTCTCCCTTTAAACGCTCCAAAAATGTACCCCATTCACTTCCATTTTAAGTGTCTCACTGTAACCTCCATTTTTGCTTCTTTTTTTGTTTGTGTGTGTGTTATGCCACAAATGCTGTCGATTGAGCTGGACTTTTATTGAACCCAGAATATTCCTTTAAGATGCAAACCTTTTGGAACAGCCTTCACATCAGGAGCACCTATGATGCCTTAAAATGCTGTCTAAATAGGCAGCTCACTAGGTTTTAGTAACAGAGCAATAGTATGCACTTTTTAAGTATAGATTTAGTCTATAATTGGGGGCAGGATGATATTTTGTAGTTGTGCAGTGTTGTGAAATGTCAGAGAAAATGTCTTGAGGGCATAAACTAGATGTTCAGCCTCTCTCTCTTTCTCTCTCTGGCTAATAGGATTGTTTACCACTTAACTATCGCTAATGCACAAACATAGTGATATTATTAAAAAATGCTTGATGGCATGTGCTGTTATCAATAACAACATGCTAGAAGACATAACAGATCATTAAAGCGCTAGGGTTCTGGGAGATGTCATATTAACTCGCCTAATGCTGAAAGAGGTATATGCTCATCTTTGTCAGGAACCGTATGATGAAGACCTGGAGGAGAATGTCTCAGCAGATATTAACCGTCATGTGATCTGCATCCACAGTGTGACCAGCAAATATGTTTGCTTGTGTTTTATTTTCACTTTCAACAGTCGACAGTCTAAAATAGTTAAAATAGTCACCACTAACTGCAACATTGCATGGTTTAAATTAAATAAAAAGTTTACTTACTGTACCAGTCTTCGGTGCATGTTAAAAAACAAAAACTGCCTGACAACTGACGTTTTTACAAAATGACATTATTACGTGGTTGATTACTCGTATTGCAGCAGATCTGAGGTGAAATGTCCACTGTGTGGTCCTAAAAGCGAATTAAATGTTCTTGCAAACAGACGTTTTTAAGGTTAATGCTCTATTAAGTTTTAAATCAACAAAACCTCCCTACCCTAAACCTTAAACCTAATCTTAACCAATAGTGTCAGAAAAAGCAAATGTGAGAAAACACAATTAACATCATTTTGTGGTGCTTCTATGACACTTTGGGCTCACGTGTCCACTCGCGTGCACATAAGGTCTTCAAATTATTCGTTTGTTAATTTCACCTGCCTTCCTTGTTTCTCTCCCTTTATAATCGCTCTTTGTGCTCTGTCTGGTGCCAGTTTGTTGTGGGATGTTGCTTGTTTTATGTCCCCTATTAGGTCTCTGTCGGTCGTGTTCTTGTCCAGTCAGATTTCTGTTGGTTCCCCATTCCAGTTCAGCCCGTCATTGTGTTGTCGCCCTGGACTGTGTTTGTTTTTCCCCTTTGGGGTAGTTTTTGTTATATTGTTTGTATTAACAAAATTGCGGGCGGCAGCCCAAAAATGCACCAGAGTTTCAGGGGTTAATAAATGGCCAGTTTTTCATTTTAGAAGTTAGTGCATAGCATATAGCACCTCTATAGCTCTCGCTGCTATTGGTAGTTCCTGCATTGCGTTGCTGCTCATTTGCATCAAGTGAACTTTTCCTCGCTGGACACGCCCACATCACATCGCCAATGGTTGCTGGCACTTATGTTGCTGGAAATCACCTTGAAAATCAATGACTTCTTGTTTATTTAACAATGCAAAGCATTGTAAGTGCCCCTTTAGCTTTCTTAAAGTCTTGTTAAGACATGATCTAAGACTCCCCTCAATTTAAAATGAGAACATGCGTCGCTCTGCATGTTCTCATAGCAGGAACATATTATGAAATATTTACAGCCACAGCTGAGATAGGATTATACTTGACAGCCGGTGAGATTTATAATTGAGTAGATGGGATTATCATGTAGAGATTAATTAAGTCTATAAGAAAGTGAAATGAAAAGAATTAACTCCACTCTTAAAATTCCTTGGGTGAAATAAAAATAGATTAAAAATGAGTCGACATAAAGTGAGAGTACAGAGCTAAATATATATATATATATGGATAGCAAAGCTCAGATAATTTTATCTTGGAAGAATTTGATGAGAAATGTTCAAGTTCATATTTTTGATTGCAGACTTTAGTATCTTGGTGAAATACAGTATGACCACAGACATTTTTAAGATCTCTTCTGAAATTCTAAAGGAGACACATGTAAGATTACTGTTTTTCTCTCAATATAATCTCATTGCTGTCTAGGAGAAACAATTGAGATATTAAAGAGATCCCATTTGTGACTTTTATTTCCATTGGGAATGAGTTATATGCATACTGCTCCATTTTTCTTTGTACGATTTCTCATTGTAGAACATTTCACATGCTACTTTTCTGCTGAAATGGTTCTAGCCAGTGTAGAACAATGTAAAAAGTGCCACGCCTATGTTTTCATGTTGAACGGATCCTGATACAGGGTTCTCAAAAGTGTGCACCAGTGTTCATTGTAGATTTCATGACATGAGCCAAAGTGTGCTTTGAAAATATGCATAATTCAAGCCTGGATGTTAGAACACGGAAATGGTTTTAACTTCAACCCACATTTTCTACCATTTCACATCGACTTTACTTGGAAATGTGTTTTTGGAAGTTGTGCCTTGTGATGAGTGCATCGAAATTGTTATTTTAATTGCAAATTGAAAATGGCAAAGCACACAAGACAGACTTCCATAACTCCAAATAGGGCAGTTCCACTGAAGGGAACATTTTATTATCTTTTTAACCCCCCTATTGCGTTCGGGTCATTTTTGACCTGGGAGAGGTAGATAATAATCTTTAAATATCACATAATTTTTAGTGCTGGAACCAAACGTGGTGACTTTGTCAAGACTATCAAAATACACATAATAAAATGTTTTAAGATTTTTATATATATAAAATAGGTTGAGATTTAACCATTTAAAAAAAAAAAAAAACTCACACATCGACATTTGCCAGTTCATGAGAGCAAATAGAATAGATTTAGCTTAAAAACATAGTAAAGCAGTATTAATGTTGTATACTTGAGTTGTTCAGTTGTTTTGATGAAGTTAAATTTAGAAGCTGAAAAAGAATACATTGTTTCATAACTTTTGACCACCAAGTTGTATTAAGCAGTTATGAGTAATAGGAAAATCATTTAAATTACTAGTAATTCTCCCTTTAGATGTTAATATAAATTGTATATTATGTTATATTTAGATAGAATTTCACAGAAATGTTAGAAAAAAGATGTCTTCACATGTATCACACTGCTTTTACTGTAGTTAATGTATATTTTGAAATGCCAAAGAATTTCTACATTTTATTATAAAAATAAATAAATAAATAAATAAACAAATTGCATATTAATGAATAACTTTTATATTTGGCTGTTAACACTGCAAAAAATATCAATATTTGTACATGTATGAACAGTTAAGAACTTATTCATGACTTACAGTATAGTTTTAGATAAAAACCATTGTGTTATGAAGGATTTATAAGCTTGAATTCCACCGGGTCAAAACTGACCCGTGAATGCAAAAGGTGTATGCAGATTCTGAACACAATAGGAGCGTTAAATGAATACCCTATGAGAGGTAAGGACTTGGACTACACAGCTTGAGAAGCTTAAGATGTGGTTTTTTTTTTTTTTTTTTTTTTCTTTCAGCAGGGTAATGTCTGCTGTATTATACACCGGACGGTTGGTGCCAGATGGGCTGGTTTGAGTATTTCTGTAACTGCTGATCTCCTGGGATTTTCACACACAACAGTCTCTAGAATTTACATCGAATGGTGCCAAAAACAAAAAACATCCAGTGAGCAGCAGTTCTGTGGATGGAAATGTCTTGTTGATGAGAGAGGTCAACAGAGAATGGCCAGACTGGTTCGAACTGGCAGAAAGGCTACGGTAACTCTGATAACCACTCTGTACAATTGTGGTGAGAAGAATAGTGTATCTGAATGCTATTCTGAGATGCAGGTTGGCGCTGTTTTGGCGGCACGAAGGGGACCTACACAATATTAGGCAGATGATTTTAATGTTGTGGCTGATCGGTGTATAGTTCATATTTATTTTCACTGCATCATGATGCCTGTAATAGCTTTTTTTTTATGTTCCTAAGGCAGAACAATTCAAATGAAATGTAAACAAATAGCTATTAAAAAAGACTACTCACCCATGTTACAAACCCGTATTACTTTCTGTCTTCCATGGGACAACAAAAGACCATATTCATCAGACTGTTAATCTTAGTCACCATTCACAATTATTACATGGAACAAAAATGAGGCTATCATTCTATATTATGCATTATATTATTTGCATTTAGTGTTGTTTTCCTGCTGACCGCAATCAGAGCAGACCTGCGACACATTTTAGGGTCCTACCAGTTGCGAACCACTGACCCAAAGAGTCCAAAGAGGATAATTGGAAATTTTGTAACGGAATTTGAGGGAGGACCCAAGGATGCGGAAGGCAAAATGAGCTTTATTAAAATACAAAACAATACCGCAAACAAAAGATCTCACAAAAGGAGAAAAACAAGAACAAACTTAAATAGAAAAAGCAAAACTAACAGACTGGGAAAACAGAAAAAAACTCGCAAGGGATAGAAACTGAAAACAAAACTAGAATAAGAATTAAAACAGAAACTGACCGAACGACAACAGCTCACAGGAACAAACTGATTGGGAGAAGAAACAAAACAATCTGGCAGAGACATGAGGAAAGAGGGCACAGTATATAGAAGGAACTCACATGAGGAACAGGTGAAACTAATTAACATAACAAGGACTAAACGTGGGAGAGTGATGAGGGAACGAGGAGGCGGAGTCGGGAACACACATTGCAAGACAAACACAAAGACATGTGCAAACATAGAAGACCAAATAGACACGAGTGCACATGGTGATGAAGAATCAAACATAGCCATGTGCACTCAACACACAAGACATGGGAACCTGAACGATGGGCAGAGGAGACTGTCACAATCCTGCCATAACAAAATAAAATGAGACCAAAGTAGCAGGATCATGACAGTACCCCCCACCACCAAGAAAACAAAACTAGGCAAAAGACCAGGCAACGGGATGGTAGGGTGGGGGAAACAGGTGGACGGCACAAAATAACACAGGACAGACAGGGAAAAAAACATGAGAATAAGCAAAATATACAGGAAATAATGTAAGGTCCTGGTAGGAACCGGCGGAACGGACCAGGGCGGTGCCAGTGGGATGGACCAAGGTGATGCCAGCATGACAGACCAGGACAACGCTGGCGATATGGACCAGGGAGGAGCAGGCGGGTCAGACCAGTGCGGCGCCAGTGGGTGATCAAGGCGGTGCCAGTGGAACAGACCAGGGAATAGCAACTTGGCTAGGTGTGACTGCTAGACTTGGCTTGGCAGCTTGACTTGGCGGCTCAACTTGGCTTGGCAGCTCGACTTGGCTTGGCGGCTCGACTATGTGTAAAAGTTTGGCTTGAAGTGTCTGCTTGACTAGTTATAGCGATTTGACTAGGCGTGGTGGTTTGGCTTGGTGTATCGACTTGACAAAGGGTGGTGACTGGACTTAGCGTGGCAACTAGTCTTGACGTGACAGCTTGACTTGTTGTAACAGCTTGATTAGAAGTGACGTCTTGACTGGACATGATGACTAGACAAGCCGTCTTGACTGGATATGATGACTAGACGAGCCAGCTTGACTTGACAGCTTGACTGGATGAGAAGACTTGACTTGACACAGGGACTTGAACAGGCTCATCGATGGTCACATGGAACTGGACTGGCTCATCCACAGCCTCAGGGGACTTGAAAGGCTTGACGACAGCCACAGGGAACAGGACAGACTTGATGACTACAGGGAAATGGACAGGCCTGTCGACGGCCACAGGGAACTGAACAGGCTCATCAATGGCCACAGGGAACTGGAAAGACTTCCTGACCACAGGGAACTGGACAGACTCATTGACAGCCACAGGAAACTGGACAGGCTGTGTGGCAACCACTGTGACTGGGGAACGGCCTCCGTGGCCGTGAGCACTGACAGCGGCAGGGGAATGGCATCCGTGACCGTGGGCACTGGCAGCATCAAGGGAGCAGAGGCCCTTCCAGACGGTCAGAAAAACTGCTGCGGGAATGGCCTTCGCCTCCTGGTGGTCGCAGCGGTAACAGCCTCCGCCTCCTGGCGGAAGTAAAACAGAAACTGACCGAACGAAAACTGCTCACAGGAACAAACTGATTGGGAGAAGTAACAAAACAATCTGGCAGAGACATGAGGAAAGAGGGCACAGTATATAGAAGGAACACACATGAGGAACAGGTGAAACTAATTAACATAACAAGGACTAAACGAGGGAGAATGACGAGGGAACTTGGAGGCGGAGCCAGGGACGCACACGGCAAGACAAACACAAAGACATGTGCAAACATACAAGACCAAACAGACATGAATGCACATGGTGATGAAGAATCAAACACATCCATGTGCACTCAACACACAAAACATGGGAACCTGACAGATGGGCAGAGGAGACTCACAATCCTGCTGCAACAAAATAAAATGAGACCAAAATAGCAGGATCATGACAAAATTGATGTAAGCAAACAAACAAAAGGACAATATAATTTGGTTTACAATTTGCTAGGGCCTGTTGGCACAACTGACATCAGCTTTTCTATATAACCCACAGCTGCAGCTGACCACATCTACAATATACATTTTGAAACGCAAGCACAGCTCTGGCCCCGTGGGCTATCAATGTCTCGCCCTTCAAACAGAAACAAAATCCTCCCTGCTTGCTTATTCAGAAGCACTGGATGCAGAAAGAGCGTCTTGCTGTGTGGCATTGCTGAAAGGGCATTCAGTCAACTGCTGTGACTGTGATATGAAGGGCCAGTTAAATAACTGGACTAATGCCTCACTAATGCCACTTTATGACACGTCTGAAGATCTGACTGTAATCCAGTTAGAGAGTTTAGAGATCGACATGAAGGAATTTCAAGGGAAAAAATGATAACGGAAGCAAAAAAGGGGAAAGGCTAGTTCATCATCTTTCTTTGGAGACTAACACTTAGAAAGAAGGGGGAAATGTTTATGCATAGTATAACAATAATACAAGTGAGCAGGGTTGCGGAGTAATGGAATACATGTAATGAGATTATGTATTTAAAATACTAAATATTAGTAACTGTATTCCACTACATTTTTTAATGTAACTGTATTCTGATAATATGAATACTGTTACATTCAAAAAGTATTTTGATTATTGTAGAGATTATGTTGCCTTTTATTGTAATGTGTTTCATTTAATATTTAGTCTATTCATTTGGACAAACATTTATCCACATAAATGATGCAATCCGAGGAGCTTTTGAACAGCGGTGAAACGCTTTCTTATGAATTGTTTCATCCATATGAGCGCTTTCACACTGTTGTGAGTGAAAATGTGGATATGACGTCATTGAGGAACTTTGGGAGCTTAATAGAGTAGCTACATCGTGTTTCTACAGCTTAACAAAAAACAGTTAGAAACACTTTGACAGATGAAATATAAATCCAACAAATACACGATTACATGATTCATGCCATGTCAATGTTTTTTATGTGGTTAGGGTATTCTTACAAGAAACGCTAACCAATGTAGCCATTAACATTGTATAGAAAGCTACAAATAATACATTTTCTGCTTCATTCTATGAACAGAATCCACATACGATCAGAAAACGATTTCGTTGTGTACAATCTGTAGGGTTTTGAAGTTTGGAGCAGCAAAAATAGTTAACATTGTGTAAATTGTGAACATTTAGCTTTATGCTACCAATGACATTTTACAGAATGTATTCTGTAATATGTAGCAGGATACTTTTTAAAATAACCTTCCCAACCCTGCAATTGAGGGACAATATGCTGTGCATATTATAAGTGTGCTCCTGAAAGTTGACAAAACAATCTTTTGGCATATATATGCATTTAAAAGGGAACTTCTAAGTAAACAAACCATAAATATTAATGACCACATTGACATGCACTTAAGAAAGCGGGTTATTACAGGATTTTTGCAGAAAGCGGCATGCTGAAACGTCATGTAAACGAGAACGCCAATTTCCTTATGCTGTTTAAGGGATTAAGAGAAAGTGGGTTAACACACCTAGGTTGCTCCCGGAAAAAAACTGCTTATGTGGTCAGGTAAACACATTCTAACAGGTTTTTGAAGAGTGTGCATGTGTGTGGAACAGACTGGAGAACAAACGTCATATGATGGAGCCCAACAACATGTCAACAAAATATTTCTGGGACTTCAGTGGGAAAAGCACTTACACTATAAACTAAACCCAGTTATAAACGCCACATTAAAATATTGACGGTCCCTCACGTTCGCTTATATGCACTCATATATTGAGGGAATACCGGAGTTTACGTAAAGGGAAACCCCACTATTGAAGCAATTCCGCTGTAGGTCGCTAAAGAAAGGAAAGGAAACAAACACAGAAACAACTCTGGAATATCTGGAAATAAAGTGAAGCAACTGAGAATAAAATAGTGAAGTCTTCCTCGATACAATGTTTGTTATTTACAGAAGCGTCGCGGGGAAATGATATTGCTGTGGAGAAAACTGATTGCTGACCGAGCCGCGCTTATACAGTGCATGTAAACAAGAACGCTGCTTTCTCGCAATAACCCGCTTTCTGGTGTCCGTGTAAACGTAGTCAGTGACTTATCTTGGCAGTATCCCATTTTTTGTCCAATAAAATACTACAGAATCAACGTCCTTCCCCATAACAGAGTGAAACAGTCTGGTTTCAGAATTAAAAATCCCATTCATTTTCTCCATAGGCGAGTTGATTTTGAACAATAACTTATAAACCTTTAAAGACAGACCTACCGTGAGCTCCAAGGTTGTTAATCGATGATACATACTTCTGTTGAGGCCATCAGTTCACCTTGTTTCAATTTCATTTTTTTAAGAACTACACTACCTGCGGAGCGAAAATCGAATATCCACCAATCAGAGAATTGCGGCAAACAAAGTGCATCAAAAGAGCACTGCTGTGACCGCCCACTCCCGACTAACTGCAAATGACTCAACTGAGTTGCTCTCCCTACACTCTCGAACCACTGATATATTTGTATATAAAATATAGTATATTGTGTCTGATTTTCAAATACTTTTTTGCTTCAAATTAAAGTTTGTAATGTTGCGATTCACCTCAGAGCTGGTTGGTTTGATTCATGGTTTACAACTCTTTTATAAAGGATTTTATTATATCCCTATGGAATAAATGAATGTGAAAAATACTTCCAGGACCAAGACTGCTGAAAAAGTGGGTGGGCACTGCTGCGCTCTATTCCGTCTGCCTCTGACTAGCATTAACAAGTAGCAAATTATAGATCATGTCGGTGATGTAAACTAAAGGCTCTTAGCTATTTAAAAAAAGAGGGACGAGAACTTTGATGTCCCACCCAAACTTCCTGTTTCAAAATGAAATACATCAACACTGGAAGGAAATCTGTGCTCGTCAAGCCATTTCTAAGCTAATAAATAAATCAGCTTATCATTAAAAGGCTGAAAAATATTATTTTGAGCTATATCGACCAGCCCTAAGACTAGTTCTGAGAACTTGTAAAGATTAATATTTTA
>NC_059353.1:49992500-50012500 GCF_019703515.2 Myxocyprinus asiaticus | reverse complement strand
GGTTAGATTCCCAGGGAACAAAGGTACTGATAAAACATATACTTTGAATGCACTCTTAAGCTGTTTTGGATAAAAGCATCTGTCAAATGCATAAATGTAAACAAGGTTGTTGGTTGTGTATATTTTCAGACTTTATTAGATTTTACACACTAATGATTATTCAATGATTTTGGCATTGATATCCATAGAAATAAGGATTTTTGCCCACTTTCATATAATATAATGTGCTGTAACTTCTTTAACACACCAAATGTTAGTTGCATTAAATGCTGACAGTATTATCTGCCTGTGATATTTGGGCTGTTCCATTATATTTGTCCATGCTTTATTTGCTTGTAAAAGTGTAATGGTGTGAATGCTTATAAATGGAAGATAATGGCATATAAAACATTTTACCTACTGTATTTAGATTCGCATTGCAAAGGAGTTGATGTTCAGTTTCTTACCTTTATATTTTGATTTTTCACATTCTAAACATTGATTTTCATTTTTTCACACTTTTGCACTTTATACATTGCACAGTTTAATAACACAAATGTGTGTTTTCTCTAGCAGTGGTTTTGTATGCTGGTTTCAAACACCTGTTGTTCAAAACTATCTTAAATTTGAATATATATATATATATATTTTGTCAATTCTATGCTCCAAGCTAAAATTCTAATACTATGATATTTTTTATGAACACAATTCAGACAGTAATTAAGGTAGATTTTTATCGGAAGTTTGAACTTTGTTCTTATGCAAGATATTTTTCATGAATGTCATGTTGGGGCAGGTTGTTTTTATTTTCATTGGGGCAAGTTGTCACATGCATTTTAAATGTTGTGATTTTAGAATCAGAATCAGAATGAACATAATTGCAGAGTATGCTTACACAAGGAATTTGCTTTGTGACAGAAGCTTCCAGTGCAAAGAGAATACAACAACGATACAGATTTTACACATAGAAAATAAAAATATATAGTACAGTAAAAGGGAGAGAGAGAGAGAGAGAGAGAGAGAGAGAGAGAGAGAGAGAGAGAGAGAAATATGCAAATGGACAGAATAACATATGTACAAATAAACTATTCAGATATACATTTATGTGCAAAGGAATGAAATGTGCCGAAGAGAGTATGTTAAATAAATATAAATATGAATGAATTCGATATTGCACATGACTACATCACACAATGGGAAGTCCTTGGGGGCAGTTCAGTTGTTCATGAAGTAGATGGATTTATTAATTACAATTTCTGTTGGTCAAAAGAATAGTTTATCTTTGTGTGTTACTTTTATTGGGGCATGTTGTCACAAAAGTCACTGTGTATTAAATTAAATGCATCTCTTTCCTCGGCAATAATGGTGGAAAAGTTCAATAGCTTTTGCAGTTTGACTTTAAAGTATGTATATATACGTTCTAAATGACAAAAATAAACCAACCCCAAGTGTGACAACTAGCCCCAGTCTCCCCCACATATTTGAGCCTATTTGAAAGATTTAAGCATTTCAATTTCATAATAAAATCCCATCAAATTGAATTCTGCATCGTTTAACTAAATGAAATTAATAAAACTTCAAATATATTTGTATTTTATTTCATTAAAGATTGCTTCATTCAATCAGTTCTGTTCAGTTCTCAGTTGATGTTGCTTTATAAGAAACCAACCAAAACCAAAGACCAGTAACGTCATTTTTGTGCAATCATAAATTGTATCGTATAAATTGCATCTCTAAATGTATTTATACTCTTACTATTAAGATTGCATTTTTATTGCACAAATTTGTTCATATATGTAAATAATAATATTTGGATACTTTAACAAATAAAATGGGCAACACTACAAAAACAATGTTGCACTCAAAAAAGATTTATGCATTTCAATTCTATAACACATTTCCATCAAACTGAATTCAGCAATCTTTAACTAAATAAAACGAATAAAACTTTAAAATATTCAAGTTTTGTTAATGACATTTTGTTAAAGATTACTCTGATTGAAATTTGACATGAAATCGAAATTTTATAAATCTAAAAAATGGGCTATAATGCTTTCCTGATTATGTAACGTTTGCTTGATTTGATTGATTTATAAACCCACTGTGTTTAATTTGCTATAATAAATGTTATTTTATGTAATAATTCACTAAAAACTAAATTATGATGATTAAAATTAATTAAATAAAATAACTAGTTTTTTAGCCACTGAGTTTTGTTTTCTTGCCGTTCTGTCAAGCGGCAGCTCCTGTTTTGCCCGTACACTCTCTCTCCCTCTTGCATTCTTGTCGTGTGAGATTTTACACATCAATGGCCCTGGAGGTGAAAGGTGAGCTGACGTGACCCCAGATCAGCAGTAAGACAATCCCTGACACTGCTTTTATAACAGATGTCCTCCTATTGGCCCCTATAAGGGAGGAGCCCCACTAACTGCTCTTTTAAAAAGAGGTGGCGGCCAAAATACATCAGGGAACACATTCCATTGTGCTCTATATCTTATACCTGATTTGCACCTTTTATTTATTTAAAACAGTTTTTAAGCAATTAGTAAAATAAAAGTACAATTGTATTTTAAATAGTTTGTGTTCTGCTATCAACACAAGGGAATTTATTTGAAGCTTTGATGCTTGGAGACACACTACTAAAATGACTAAATGTAATATGAAGAGTCTAACCATGTGTAAACTAATGTGAAAAACTATTATTGACTCTAGAGGGCTTTTGATATAATTTTCAGGCATTGATAACACGTTAACAAATGTAAGTAAAGTTTTAGTAAGTGAGTAAAGTTCATTTATATAGCACCTTTCACAGATGTAAATCACAAAGTGCTTCACGGAAATATAAAAATGCAATAAAACAAAAAACAAAACATAAATCACAATAAAGAAAACATCAGAAATTAATAAAATATACAATAGAAAAGACATGCAAAACAATCTAAACATAGAGCGTAACACCCAACGCTAATTAAAAGCTTGTCTGAATTAAAAGGTCTTAGCTGCTTTTTAAAAGTGTCAACAGAGTCAATACAACGTCAATACATCGTATGGACCATGGAAGTGCGTTCCATAGTCTAGGTGCCACTGCTTGAAAGGATCGATCCCCACGGAGGTTTAAATCTGGTGTGCGGAACCACCAACAATCTCTGGCCAAATGATCTAAGGCTCCGAGTAGATAAATAAGACTTCAACAGGTCTGAGATACACTGGGGAGCTTGTCCACGCAAAGCCCTTAAAGTTAACACCAAGACTTTGAACTGTATTCTAAAATTTACTGGCAGCCAATGAAGAGACGATAGGACAGGAGTAATATGCGCTCTTCTGTTGGAGCCTTGCAGCAGCATTCTGTCCAGTCTGAAGACGATCAAGAGCTGTTTTGCTGAGACAAATAAAAAGAGCATTGAGAAGAAATAAAAGCATGGATAATCATCTCCAGTTCAGCCTTTGACACCAGCCTTCTTCATTTTGAAACATCCCTCAAATGGAAAAAGCAGTTACAAACCAACCTTTTGGAATGACAATCTAAAGACATCAATTGTCAAACACAACACCCAAGTTTCTGAGCCTAAAGAACCAATTTGCATCACACTATCAGGGGCAATGATCAGAGCTTCTGTTTTATCAGCGTTCCACTGGAGGAAGTTGTCCGCTAACCATTGCTTGATGTCAGTCAAGCAACCAATTAAGCCTGATAATTTGTGAAACTCAGAAACTTTGAAGGAACAATACAGCTGGGTATCATCAGCATATAGGTGGCAGGAGACATTACTGAACCGGCTGATATGCTGTCCTAGAGGAATTATATATAACGAAAACAGTACTGGACCCAAAACAGAGCCCTGAGGAACCCCACAAGACAGAACTGTTGCCTCTGTTGCCTCTGTTGCCTCTGCCTGTCAGAAAGGTAAGATGAGAGCCATTCTAAGACGGATCCAGAAATCCCAACCAAATCATGAAGCCTATTAATCATAATACTGTGATCAAAGACAAATCTCTGGAAGATTTGATAGGATGATGGTGAGATGTTTGCCCTAACATCTCTAATCTTATTCACAAAGAAATTAAGAAAATTGTTACAATCAGCTTTTGAGAGCACAGGCACTTGAGGAACTATAGGGGAAACAATGGTGTTAATAGTGTCAAACAGAACTCTAGGATGTTTCTTGTTTGATGATATACGATGGGCAAAGTAAGCAGTGTGGCATTTTTCACCATCTCATTTAAAGAAGTTCCTTAAGATGCAGCCTGTGAACTTCAAGCTTGGTAGCCTTCCATAGTCGCTCAGTCTTCGACAGTTTCTCCTAAAACAGCAGCTGTTCTCATTAATCCAAGGATAGGGCTTTTTATGAGTTACAGGGCTTAGTTTAACAGGAGCCACTTTATCTAAGATAGATAAACACTGGATATTAAAAGACTGAGCAAGTGTATCTGCATCACTATCTAAGACCAAATTAGTGTCAAACGATGCAGAGAAACTTTCGACAGCACACACATGAAAAAATTACCAACAAGAAATATTGTTGAAACTGAAACTTTTGCTCTCTCTTTCTGGAAGAAAATAAGAAAGGTGGTCAATAAAAGCATTTTATGCAAAAATCAGACAAATGTAGACCAAAAAAAAAAAAAAAAAAAAAAAAAAAAAAAAAAAGAAAGACAGACAGACAGAAAGAAAAAGCATAAGCATTTAAAACAAATCAACAGAAAGATACACACAAAAAAATAGATTATTGTGGTTGCAATATATATATATATATATATATATATATTTAAATCTTAAACTAATCCAATTATTTTACTTGGAATGCATCTAAGAAATTTAGAAAAAAAAATGTGTGTGTCAAATAGTGATCTTGATTCCTGTTTTATTATTTAATAATAACATTAATAAATTAAATAATTTAACATTTCTAGTTGTCATCAAGTTTTTCTGTATTCAAAAGAGATAAAATGCAATATTACAACAATGCAATTATAATAAAAACTCTTATTATTTTAAGATACTTGGAATGCATCTAACA
This sequence comes from Myxocyprinus asiaticus, assembly GCF_019703515.2. NCBI lineage: Eukaryota > Metazoa > Chordata > Actinopteri > Cypriniformes > Catostomidae > Myxocyprinus > Myxocyprinus asiaticus. Next base: position 50,007,503 of record NC_059353.1, on the reverse strand, counting down.
AATAAAAAAAAAAAAAAAATATATATATATATATATATATATATATATATATATATATATATATATATATATATGTTCCTGATTCTTGTTTTATTACTTAATAATTAAATTAATACATTTAATAATTGAACATTTCTAGTTGTCAGAAGTGTTTTTTGTGTTTAAAAGAGATAAAATACAATATTACAACAATGCAATTATAATAATAAATATTATTATTTTAAGATACTTGGAATGCATCTGACACATTTAGAAAAAAAATGTGTTGTGTCAACTTATGATCCTGATTCTTGTTTTATTATTTAATAATTAAATTAATTATATAATTGAACATTTCTAGCTGTCATCAAGTGTTTTTAGTATATAAGGGAGATAAAATGCAACATTACAACAATGCAATTATAATAAATATTATTATTTTAAGATACTTGGAATGCATCTGACATATTTAGAAAAAAAAGATTTGTTGTGTCAACTTGTGATCCTGATTCCTGTTTTATTATTTAGTAATTAAATTAATAAATTTAATAATTTAACATTTCTAGTTGTCATTTATTTTTCTGTAATCAAAAGAGATCAAAAACAATATTACAACAATGCAATTATAATAAAAAATATTATTATTTTAAGATACTTGAAATGCATCTGACACATTTAGAAAAAAAATGTGTTGTCAACTTGTGATCCTGATTCTTGCTTTATTATTTAATAATTAAATTAATAAAATAATTTAACATTTCTAGTTGTCATCAAGTTTTTCTGTATTCAAAAGAGATAAAATGCAATATTACAACAATGCAATTATAATAAAAGGCAGTTTTAAGACTAGAAAATGAGCATGCGATACCTCAAAAGCAATAAAAACAGAAGGAACAAAATGATACAGCTTACAAATATAAGGAACAGTTAACAGTACTAATACCAACTTGTGCACCTATATTTTACATTTTTAGACCGAAGAAATAACATACAGAGATTTAAAACGTGCTATTACTCAGGTTTATTATACAAATAAAATAATAATAATTTAATGTATTATTAATAGAATGGTACGTATAGTTTATATAACAATTTCCAGATTATTTCCACACCTTTCTTTCAAGATATTTGAAAGATGTTGATTTGACATATAAGATTTAAAGGCTCTGAGATCAGAAGATCTTGACCCACATAGTTGTTTACAGTTGTGACCATTTTGTCACATTTTTGGATTGGCGGATCTCGGGGACAAGATCGGAAGTAGTTTGTGCATGCAAATGAAGGAGTTGAGCTTGTGGATATTTACGTTCAAAGGGAGCCGCCCTTCATTCACCACATGGTTAAAAGCACTGCGCGCTCGCGCCACTTTCGCAATTTTACTACGGTTTTGTAACGCTGCCCAGATCGCGTGAACGACGCGCGCGGATGCGAAGCGTGTTGGTGATTTATTCCCACATCTGGCGGTATAAGTTTACGGTTTAGTTTCGATGATGTGCCCGGAGCGACGACAGTAAACGGTAAGTGTGTGCAAGTGAGTGAAGATGGTGGATGTCTCACCGCGCGCATGTTATTGAATTGAAACCTGTTGTTGCCTTATTCGAGTGATTCAGGTATCAAAGTCTGGCACGATCTTGTGTAAATATTTACACCGTTTAGTACGTCATGTGGGTAATGCGACGGGTTAGATACGCAGTTTTAGGGGGAACAGTGTAGTAACAGGCGCATGGTTGCCCACCACATATGAGAGAATTAGAGAGATTTAAAAAGCGTGCGCGAGGCTGCTGCGGTGCCAAAGTAGTGCCAACTTCAAGTCACTATTTACAGTGTATTTGCGCGTTTAAATGCGTGCATATGAACTTTTAAGTTCTGGTTTGTGAACACGAGTGCTTGAGTTGCTCGTGCAACCAGAACAAAGCGGCAGCACATGTGGGCAACTGCAGGCCGCGCGCTTCTGTGTTAGCAACACTGCTAGGCTACTTAACGTTTCGCGAGTTTAAATTTGCCCGTTTGACGCTGCAGTTGCACTTCCATTAGTGGTATGTTTTTACTAATGTGACCAGCACGAGCGTGCGTTCTACCGGTGGAAGCATTCGAACGCGTGTGTGACGGGACGCTTTTTAAGAATTTGGAAGCGTATCGCACAACAATGCCGTTTGGGGTTAGCGAATGGTAATTGACGAGTGAGATTGCGTTGAGTTGCGCGTCGAACCCAAACTAGCTCTACTATTAGCAAGTGAGACTGGGGCTGCTGTTGTTTAACGCGTTCGACACATTTTACTGCTGGTTTCATCGCTCTCATTGTTTTAACGACTAGCTTTGTAGGTTCCACACCAAACAACAGGGAAAGCCTTGTACATTTGACTTTGCCCCCTTTTTTTTTTTCCTTTTTTTTTTTTTTTAGTTTTTCTTTATCACAAGTACTGCTGACTCTTCGGCGCCATATTGGCTCAAATCATGTGGGGGAGGGTTTTGCGCGCGTTTTACTGGAGTGCGCATGCGTCTTGGAACGCCGGTTACGTACTGCTCATATCAGGTCGTTCAAGTGTTTTTAGGTTCACTGATAACTCAATGGATTTTATTGCTGTATGAGTTAGCATGGGAACGAGTCTTGACCATACATTTATCTTTTTAAAAATGCGTATAAGACTTAACCATGTTTTTCCAATTGGTTATTTTTCTGCCGCCTGGTAAACCTGCCGATATTTTCACTGGCTCCACAACAAATATAAAAACTTTTTGTATGGAAAGTTGAAAGGGGAAATGTATTTTATAGCTTTTTTTTTTTTTTTTTTTTAACCCAACTTGAAATTCTTGCAAAAAATGGCCCCTTTTGTGTGTGTTTCTATGTAAATAAGTGGTTTTAGTTGGGGGAAAATGCTATGAAAATGTAATTTTAGATATGTATATATTATTATAATATTGTATATGCAATTAAATGTTTGGTGGGGGTGGCAATGCTATAAAATATTTGTTTTATGCTATTATAATATTTATTTTTATATAAAAAAAACATTAGTTGGGGGATACTAAAATCTTTATGTATTTAGTATTTTTATATATATATATATATATATATATATATATATATATATATATATATATATATATATATATAAATTCATATATTAGTTGTGGGGAAATGGTATAAAAATTCTAATAATGAAATATAGTATATGTATATACAAATTTGTTAGGGGAAATGCTATAAAAATATATTTTTATTATTTTATAATATTTTAGATTTATATATGCCCATTTCACTTTCCATACAAAACTGTATTCATATTGTACATGTGTAATTTTTATATATATGAATGATGTATTTATTATACAAGCTAACCTAATACAGCAAGTAACAATAGTGTCATCTGGCCCAAAAGTTTACACTGGCACAGCAGGGCATCTTGATTATGGAGTCCTGTTGTTCATCACTTGTAGTGTAGCACTCTTAAATGTTCTGTTATGTGACTGAATAAAACAAGTGTGTAGTAACGTTCCTTTCCCCTTTATTTCAGAAAACCCACCTGAAGTCACTCCGTACCCTAAAGCCTTGGAAAAGTGGATCTGCCCTGTCCTTCACAGTTAACACGAGGATGTCACCGTAGTGTCAAAGTGCTTACAGTGCAGGTAGTTCTGTAAAATCTACTGCAGTGGAGGCACTTCAAGCCCTACGATGGCATGAACACAGGCGTGCAACGACGTGAACTACTGCTTATGCTAAGGTGCATTTAGTGCAGATAGTGAAATAGACTAGCACCTACTGCCCTAAGTGCCCCTTCTGGCATAAGGGGCTGGCATATCCCCATTGGCTGCCCCCCCCCCCCCCATTCTTTTATTTTGTGCAGTTCTCTGCTAGTTTTGCGTAGTTGCACTACAAGAAATATTGAGTTGTGCAAATCTATGCAAAACTGATGGTGGCCTGCTTTCCCATCTTTTACCCTGCTTCTGCTTTTTTGCGTTTGTCTTTTTAGGTTGAACTCTTTTGTTGTGGCTCCCGTCCTTTTCCGTGCAATTAAAGTCTTTGCAGTATTAAAGTGCTTATAGTGCAGGTAGTTTTCTCGAATACATATCTACTGCAATGTGAGCACTTAAAGTACTTCTGGATGTGAACGTCATGGAGAACTCGACCATCACGGTATTTTGTGTCCACTAGCCTGGTTAGTTTTGCTGGTTTGCAGTCAGCGTTTGTATAGTTGCTGTGCAAATCCATGCAAAACTGATCATAACAGTGAAGATTCACAAATTGCCATCGGATTCCCAGCATCCCTTTCTTTGCAGGTTGGGATCGGCCGCAATGCTCTGAACTAAAAGTATTGCACTTGTCCCGGCCTGTGAAGAGCATGGGAGATTGTTCGCCAGCGTTTGTGTGAAGTACAAACTTAAGTTTATTTGATGTCTTTCTTCATATTGAATGTTACTCAATAAAATCCAAGAACTTTTGCAGTTTTAAGTTGGGTTTGTTTTATGTGGTAGCAACCCTGATTGGCCTGGTGTGTTGCAAACATGACCAGTGGACCAGGTTTATTAACAGGATAGTGTTTTTCCTAACCCATATGACTTTCTTCCGTGGAACATAACAGGAGATGATGAGCAGAATGACAGCCTCGGTTACCATTTGCTTTCATTGCATGGAGGAAAAGTTAATGAATGTGTATGTTGCTCCATAGAAGAAAGTGATATGGGTTTGGAACAACACCAGGGTGAGTAATGAGGCTATTCTCATTTTTGGGTGAACTAACCCTTTAAAATATGAAGTTGCCAAACAAGGGTTTATAGGTGGTTTTCAGTGCATTTAGTAATTTCATATTTACACTACCAGTCAAAAGTTTGGACATACCTACTGATACTTATTACCATTTTCCACAGTTTAGAATAATAGTGCGTCAGCAAAACTATATATATATTATATATATATATATATATTATTTATTTTCCACTTAACCTCTAGTGTCAATTTGCACTATTGTAACAACCATGTTCTAACTGTAGCCAGTAATATGTGAGTACCTGTTTCATAAAGTGGTGGCTCAGCGGTTAAGGCTCTGGGTTACTGATCAGAAGGTTGGGGGTTCAAGCCCCAGCACCCCCAAGATGCCACTGTTGGGCCCCTGAGCAAGGCCCTTGACCCCATCTGCTCCAGGGGTGCCGTAACATGGCTGACCCTGCACTCTTACCCCAGCTTAGCTGGGATATGTGGGGGAAAAAACAATTTCACTGTATATGTGCAAATGTGTGATAAATAAGATTAATAAAAAAATAAAATAATAATTAAAGGGATGACCCACAGATTCATCTAGTCAAAACTGCAGATGGATTTCTGAACACTAGATGGAGTAGTTGCACATAGAATCATGACGGAGAGAATTGAGTTTATTCGTTGTCATAAGTTCATAATGTGACTCATTCATCAAGTTCCTGTAGTTAAACTGGTAGAACTTGGTGCTAGCAATGCCAAGATCATGGGATCAATTCCCAGGTAACACACAAGCTGATACAATGTATACCTTGAATGCACTGTAAGTAGCTGTGGTTAAGACAAGGGTGTAGATTTGGCTTGAACAATGGGAGGGGGTTACCTTGCCCTCATACCCCCTGGAATCTACGCCCCTGGGAAAGTGTCTGCTAAATGCATAAATGACAATGTGGACGTTGTATTCATCAAGGCATTCTAGGTTTAATCATTTTTTTTTCCAAATAATTAAACTATGAAATGTTTGGTTTTTATTTGGACTCTTGATTCGGTGTTTCAGCAGAAATGCCTAGTGTAAACAAGTTTGCAACACCATGGCCATTGTAGCCTATATATTTGATATTCAATTTTACATTGGTTTTATTTTTGTTTAATCTTTTTTTCTTTTGCTGTATAACCAATAACATGACATAAATCATATTAACAGACAAAAACAAAAATGCATAATGTACTATTGCTCTATGGACCATTTTCGCAGACTGTGATGCATTTCCACCTTGTTTAGCAGCGTAAATCTAGCACACTTATGTTTGCAAAAATGTTTTATTATTATTTATAATAAATTTAGAACATTTTACTTTTGTAGTATATTAACCTGGAATTAGTTTTAAAAAAATTAGTTACCACAGCTGTGATGAGTTGAGGGAGTGAGACAAAATTTGGTCTTTCTCTGTTTTGACTGCTGGAATCCACCGCTCTAATTTTTCTGCTTTTGGAAAGCTGTGATAGCGTAATAGCAGAATTTTCTTTTGCTGTTAGAGCAAACGGGTGAGCAAAAGTTATATTTGCTGTGGTCTCTCATTCACCGCTATACATGTTTACCCTGCTGTTGTTTTTACTTCCATATTCCAGATATGTGAAAAGTGTCCTTGCCATCTTTTGCGGCCCGCGTTATGATTGTATCATCAAATATACAGGTGCATCTCAATAAATTAGAATGTCGTGGAAAAGTTCATTTATTTCAGTAATTCAACTCAAATTGTGAAACTCGTGTATTAAATAAATTCAATGCACACAGACTGAAGTAGTTTAAGTCTTTGGTTCTTTTAATTGTGATGATTTTGGCTCACATTTAACAAAAACCCACCAATTCACTATCTCAAAAAATTAGAATACATCATAAGACCAATAAAAAATTTTTTTTAGTGAATTGTTGGCCTTCTGGAAAGTATGTTCATTTACTGTATATGTACTCAATACTTGGTAGGGGCTCCTTTTGCTTTAATTACTGCCTCAATTCGGCGTGGCATGGAGGTGATCAGTTTGTGGCACTGCTGAGGTGGTATGGAAGCCCAGGTTTCTTTGACAGTGGCTTTCAGCTCATCTGCATTTTTTGGTCTCTTGTTTCTCATTTTCCTCTTGACAATACCCCATAGATTCTCTATGGGGTTCAGGTCTGGTGAGTTTGCTGGCCAGTCAAGCACACCAACACCATGGTCATTTAACCAACTTTTGGTGCTTTTGGCAGTGTGGGCAGGTGCCAAATCCTGCTGGAAAATGAAATCAGCATCTTTCAGCAGAAGGAAGCATGAAGTGCTCCAAAATTTCTTGGTAAACGGGTGCAGTGACTTTGGTTTTCAAAAACACAATGGACCAACACCAGCAGATGACATTGCACCCCAAATCATCACAGACTGTGGAAACTTAACACTGGACTTCAAACAACTTGGGCTATGAGCTTCTCCACCCTTCCTCCAGACTCTAGGACCTTGGTTTCCAAATGAAATACAAAACTTGCTCTCATCTGAAAAGAGGACTTTGGAACACTGGGCAACAGTCCAGTTCTTCTTCTCCTTAGCCCAGGTAAGACGCCTCTGACGTTGTCTGTGGTTCAGGAGTGGCTTAACAAGAGGAATATGACAACTGTAGCCAAATTCCTTGACATGTCTGTGTGTGGTGGCTCTTGATGCCTTGACCCCAGCCTCAGTCCATTCCTTGTGAAGTTCACCCAAATTCTTGAATCGATTTTGCTTGACAATCATAAGGCTGCGGTTCTCTCGGTTGGTTGTGCATCTTTTTCTTCCACACTTTTTCCTTCCACTCAACTTTCTGTTAACATGCTTGGATACAGCATTCTGTGAACAGCCAGCTTCTTTGGCAATGAATGTTTGTGGCTTACCCTCCTTGTGAAGGGTGTCAATGATTGTCTTCTGGACAACTGTCAGATCAGCAGTCTTCCCCATGATTGTGTAGCCTAGTGAACCAAACTGAGAGACCATTTTGAAGGCTCAGGAAACCTTTGCAGGTGTTTTGAGCTGATTAGCTGATTGGCATGTCACCATATTCTAATTTTTTGAGATAGTGAATTGGTGGGTTTTTGTTAAATGTGAGCCAAAATCATCACAATTAAAAGAACCAAAGACTTAAACTACTTCAGTCTGTGTGCATTGAATTTATTTAATACACGAGTTTCACAATTTGAGTTGAATTACTGAAATAAATGAACTTTTCCACGACATTCTAATTTATTGAGATGCACCTGTATATTTATGAAAAGCCTATTTAAAGGAATGGGTCACCCAATAAGGAAAATTCTCATGATTGACTCAGCTTTAAGCAATCCCTGATGTAAATGACTTTCCTCCTCCAGCTGAACACAAATTAAGATTTTTATAAGCTCATTTGAGCTCTGTTTGTCCATACAATGCAAGTGAATGGGTGCCATCAGGCTGCTGGCTGTTTGACGGTCCAAAAGTCATATTTAGGCAGCATAACAGTAATCCACACGACTCCAGTCGATCAGCTAATGTCTTCTGAAGCCAAACAATAGGGTTGTGTAAAAAATAAATTGATAATTAAAACTTTCACTTTAAAAAAGTTCTTCCTGCTAGCAGTCGTCGCATCACGGAGCTGACGCGTGATGCAAGTGTGATGGCTTGTTCGTGCGAGAAGTTGGAAGCGCGTGCTTTGTTTACAGTGCTGGTCGGAAGTAACAATTTAAAGTTATAAAAGTTTTAATTATCGATTCATTTCTTACACAAACCTAATGATTTGCTTCGGAAGACATTAATCCTTGTGCGCTTTTTATTTATTTATTTATTTATTTTTTTTTTACCCATTTTCATTTTGTTTCTGTAATAAAAATGGTATCCTTTATCTGAGTCGCACAAGACTTGGTGACTTTTCCTCCACTAGCTATCTGAACTCATAAAACAAATCTGGACTTGCTTTTTTTTTTATTTATTTTTTTATTTTTATTTAGAATCAACACTTGTGATGTTCCGGGTCATTTTTGACCCAGCATAGGTGAATTATGGACCGGGCCAGTGCCTAGGGGCCTTTCACTACCGAGGGCCCTGTGCTGCAAGGTCTCACAACCCATCTACTTTGAAAACAAATATTTAATATAAGCTTGAATATGTGGGCCCCACAGCTTAATAGGCCCCTGTGATCATGAGGGCCCCCAGTCCTCTTATAGGAACCTTTTGCCTTCTTATTTCTAATTAAATTTTTGAGCCACTCTTTAACCCTATAACGCTTCTTGTATCATATTTGATACATGAATTTCTAGAGCCTCTACATCAATATGATTAAAACTTAGCTGAAAGGGGGCCTGGGTAACTCAGCGAGTAAAGACACTGGCTATCACCCCTGGAGTCACGAGTTTGAATCCAGGGTGTGCTGAGTGACTCCAGCCAGGTCTCCTAAGCAACCAAATTGGCCTGGTTGCTAGGGAGGGTAGAGTCACATGTGGTAACCTCTTCGTGGTCACTATAATGTGGTTCTCGCTTTCGGTGGGGCGTGTGGTGAGTTGAGCGTGGATGCCGTGGAGAATAGCGTGAAGCCTCCACACACGCTACGTCTCCGGGGTAACGCGTTCAACAAGCCACATGATAAGATGCACGGATTGACTGTCTCAGACACGGAGGCAACTGAGATTCGTCCTCCGCCACCCGGATTGAGGCGAGTCAATACGCCACCACGAGGACCTAGAGCGCATTGGGAATTGGGCATTCCATATTGGGGAGAAAAAGGGGAGCCTCTACATCATTAATATGATTAAAACTTGAAGGCAGTGTACTAGATGTTTACTGTCTCCTGGTGAAAGTTTCCATGCTCTTCTGGAAGACCTAGTAATATATTTTCCAAAATGACTACCTTCACATTGTGATGCACTCATCTTTTTGATATGAAATCTTTGCTGAGTTTGATAAAGTAAAATGAACAATAATGATGATTATTATTTTTTTTTACTGATATTTCAAAATGGTATTTGAATTGAAGCAATGTGCTCTCTTAAAATGTCATTAGTTTATAGACAACTCATGTTGAAAATGTATCAAATATGATACAATATGCTTTTGAGGTATATCTCTCAATCATCATTCCATTCATGTCCACCACAACAACAACAACAACAAAAAAAGCTTAAAAAAATTAGATGTCTGTATTTTAAAAGATATATTTGAAGTGTGATTTATTTTTACATATGCAGCTTGCTCTGTCATTATATAGATCATGTGGTTTTTATACATATATCATGGTTTGTTATTATGTGATCTTACTATAAGAAAAAAAAAAAAGGTTTTACATTTTTTTTTTTTTTTTTTTTCCCAGACATCAAATCACTTTATTGTCACACAACCATATACACAAGTGCAATAGTGTGTGAAATTCTTGGGTGCAGTTCCGATCAATATAGCAGTCGTGACAGTGATGAGACATACACCAATTTACAATAAACATCAGATTAACACAACACAATTAAAGTCTAATATACACTTACAACACAATATACAAATAATAACACACTGTACAGTATACAATACACACAATACAATAAAAATAGTATATATAGAATGTACAGTAGGTTGTATTGTACTGTATTGACATTCAGGCTGTCGGCTGATAGTCAGTTGCCAGTGTGTTGTTAAGAGAGAATATAATTTATGACAGTCCGGTGTGAGATATAAGAGTAAGGGTAATAAAGTGCAGTGCTGATGTATTTTGATCGTGGGAGATCAAGAGTTCAGAAGTCTGATTGCTTGGGGGAAGAAGCTATCATGGAGTCGGCTGGTGCGGGTCCTGATGCTGCGATACCGCCTACCTGATGGTAGCAGTGAGAACAGCCCATGGCTCAGGTTGGCTGGAGTCTCTGATGATCCTCCAAGCTTTTTTCACACACCGCCTGGTAGACATCAATATAGTGTTTGGTGTATAAAAACATATTGCATTTGAGGTGCTGAATTGTGATACATTTCAACAGAGCAAGGAGAGGAAGTTGTTATGGCCAAACTCTGTAACATTTGGCATCCAGGATGTCCTCTTAAAATACACAAACCATATACTTTTCATTGCTGTAACTGCATGTTTGCCCTACATTACAAAAAATAACTTGGCTCTGGAAGTTGGGAAAAATAAGATTTTGATATTGAATTTTGTGTGGTACAAAAGTACTGATTCAACTATATATGTAAAGTTTGTCGAGACAAAATATAATGTTGGTTTGACAAAACCTTGTCTTGAAGTTTTAAATTGTTTTAAATAAGGTATAAATAGGGTGTAGGGATGATCACTTCTGAATGGTACGCTGATGAGCAAGAAAAGATATGGCAGCGCAAGCCAGAACTGTCTGAACTCTGCCGAGTTTTACCAAACCCATGCGTAGATGCTGTAAGAGCCTATTTTTTTAAAATTCTTCAATATTTAAAGTGTTTGAATTTAAAATATTTAATAATGTATTATTGCCCCTTTAAATGTTTGCACATTTACACATTTTGTTACATGCTCTTTTTTTCTTTTTTTGTTTGCATAACTTTTAGTATTTACAAATCAGACAAAATGCAGAACTCAACCACGCATAAATGAAGGGAAGAGACTATAAAACATTCACACACACATACAGTTTTTATTTTTTTATTTTACTATTAGTGATCTCTCATTGACTTCAATTGATATCAGACTAATTATATATTCAATTTCCAAGCTCTACCCCTAAACCTAACCATCACATACATGTGCACATCACTAGATTTGAAGATCAGCATCTGACCAATTTAAGTTTATTTATTTTTTATTTTTTTACTGATGAGGACATTTGGCCCTCACACGTGTAGACGAACCTGTCTATACAGGTGCATCTCAATAAATTAGAATGTCGTGGAAAAGTTCATTTATTTCAGTAATTCAACTCAAATTGTGAAACTCGTGTATTAAATAAATTCAATGCACACAGACTGAAGTAGTTTAAGTCTTTGGTTCTTTTAATTGTGATGATTTTGGCTCACATTTAACAAAAACCCACCAATTCACTATCTCAACAAATTAGAATATGGTGACATGCCAATCAGCTAATCAACTCAAAACACCTGCAAAGGTTTCCTGAGCCTTCAAAATGGTCTCTCAGTTTGGTTCACTAGGCTACACAATCATGGGGAAGACTGCTGATCTGACAGTTGTCCAGAAGACAATCATTGACACCCTTCACAAGGAGGGTAAGCCACAAACATTCATTGCCAAAGAAGCTGGCTGTTCACAGAGTGCTGTATCCAAGCATGTTAACAGAAAGTTGAGTGGAAGGAAAAAGTGTGGAAGAAAAAGATGCACAACCAACCGAGAGAACCGCAGCCTTATGATTGTCAAGCAAAATCGATTCAAGAATTTGGGTGAACTTCACAAGGAATGGACTGAGGCTGGGGTCAAGGCATCAAGAGCCACCACACACAGATGTGTCAAGGAATTTGGCTACAGTTGTCGTATTCCTCTTGTTATGCCACTCCTGAACCACAGACAATGTCAGAGGCGTCTTACCTGGGCTAAGGAGAAGAAGAACTGGACTGTTGCCCAGTGGTCCAAAGTCCTCTTTTCAGATGAGAGCAAGTTTTGTATTTCATTTGGAAACCAAGGTCCTAGAGTCTGGAGGAAGGGTGGAGAAGCTCATAGCCCAAGTTGCTTGAAGTCCAGTGTTAAGTTTCCACAGTCTGTGATGATTTGGGGTGCAATGTCATCTGCTGGTGTTGGTCCATTTTGTTTTTTGAAAACCAAAGTCACTGCACCCGTTTACCAAGAAATTTTGGAGCACTTCATGCTTCCTTCTGCTGACCAGCTTTTTAAAGATGCTGATTTCATTTTCCAGCAGGATTTGGCACCTGCCCACACTGCCAAAAGCACCAAAAGTTGGTTAAATGACCATGGTGTTGGTGTGCTTGACTGGCCAGCAAACTCACCAGACCTGAACCCCATAGAGAATCTATGGGGTATTGTCAAGAGGAAAATAAGAAACAAGAGACCAAAAAATGCAGATGAGCTGAAGGCCACTGTCAAAGAAACCTGGGCTTCCATACCACCTCAGCAGTGCCACAAACTGATCACCTCCATGCCATGCCAAATTGAGGCAGTAATTAAAGCAAAAGGAGCCCCTACCAAGTATTGAGTACATATACAGTAAATGAACATATTTTCCAGAAGGCCAACAATTCACTAAAAATGTTTTTTTTATTGGTCTTATGATGTATTCTAATTTTTTGAGATAGTGAATTGGTGGGTTTTTGTTAAATGTGAGCCAAAATCATCACAATTAAAAGAACCAAAGACTTAAACTACTTCAGTCTGTGTGCATTGAATTTATTTAATACACGAGTTTCACAATTTGAGTTGAATTACTGAAATAAATGAACTTTTCCATGACATTCTAATTTATTGAGATGCACCTGTATATACCAAACATACCACACAGGTCGAAGTCTGAGTCTGACCCCAGTTTGACAAAGTTTATGCTGGAATTTTAATGTTTGACGTTTCAAATAAATGACAGGTAACAAAATAATTACTCTGTGTTTCTTTGTAACACAATCAGATTTGACTGTAACACCCTGGTCAGGTTTGACCGCATAGTGGAGCATCACAGCAAAATCTGACACTTCAACACAAGAATGCTACAATTTGACAAATAATAGTTTTTTTTTTTTATTTATTTTTTTAAAATAATGTCTAAATGTATATCCAATGCGTAACTTGTGATATCTAGAAATTAAGTTTGTTATAACATGAGTTTATAGAGATCACCCAATGCATGGAGCACTGAAGTCATCTACTGGCCAAGGTTGTTAATTCATGTAATTATTATTATTATTTTTATTCCAGCAGATGTCACAAGATGCCCCCAATGCATGACAAATGGTGATGTTTTGACACTCTTTCAATTGACTGAAATGAAGGTTTTTTTTTTTTATTGAAGTGAAGATAACATAAAATGTGCATGTTAAAAATGAAAATGAATGGTGTAATTTAGTAATTCAGAGCTAAATAAGGTCTAAATACCCCAGCAAATTCAGTGACGTTTCTTCATTCATCTTTTAGATTGCTAAATCTTTGTCTTCAGATGTTAATGGACCTCAAACATGCTCGTTGGCTCTGGTAAGACTATTCAAAGAATAATAGTGGATAAGCAAGGTTTTACAAAACAAGCATTTCCCCCACTGAGATATGTCAAGATGTCTCTGATTTTAGTGGTGTGGCTTCTCAGCTGATATGAAAAACTTCCTTCTGTGCAGGGATGTCATGAACCAATTTTTTTTTGAGGGGGCACCAAGGTCAGCCACGGCAACCCCAATCCCCTCCAACCGACCCAATCTCCGAAGCAGCCACGGGACACTGCGTATAGCAGATTTTATGTGACTACTGGATTTGGACTGACAACATTTTTACATCTGAATAAAGATTTCTGCCACAGACATTTTTTTTTATTATTTTTTTTACATGCAATAATCATTTAATTTAAATGTAAAAGGTACAAATACATTTTCAAAATCATCTTGGCAAAAATATAAAGGGGCACGTGCCCCCTCAGTCTGAATGGGCATGACGCCTCTGTCAAGGCGCATAAATATGTTTTTTTGAAATGCAAAGTGACTTACAATGAAGAGTTGCAGTCCAGAATGCTGATTGGTCAGTACGGTTTAACTTACAATTAACTCACTTAAAACTTCACGTTGTAAAAATTGAAAAATTTTATTCATCTTATGTTTTTTTTTTTTTTTTAGTCACAGATACTACGAAATGTGAATTACTTTGCATCTACATAAAAACACATGTTAGACCAACAATATTCTCCTAAATGCCAAACAGAGTTGTCTTGACGAACAATTTCATATTTAATAATTAACCTGTTTACATGCACACAAATACGCTGATTGAGACATTCAAAAACGCTTAACTGTCTGTCACTCTGTATTTTCTATCTATTTTCTATCTATCTATCTATCTATCTATCTATCTGTCTGTCTGTCTGTCACTGTATTTTCTATCTATTTTCTATCTATCTATCTATCTATCTATCTATCTATCTATCTATCTATCTATCTATCTATCTTTCTGTCTGTCTGTCTGTCTGACTGTCTGTCTATGTCTGTCTGTCTGTCTGTCTGACTGTTATCAATCTATCTATCTATCATCTATCTATCTATCTATCTATCTATCTCACTATCTATCTATCTGTCTGTCTGTCTGTCTGTCTATCTATCTATCTATCTGTCTGTCTGTCTGTCTGTCTGTCTGACTGAATGTTATCTATCTATCTATCTATCTATCTATCTATCTATCTATCTATCTATCTG
>NC_059353.1:49870000-49975000 GCF_019703515.2 Myxocyprinus asiaticus | reverse complement strand
TGGTACTCAAGTAAATGTTCTTATTATTAGAACAATTGGAAATGGTTGCGCTAACATGCGGAAATCACAATACAGTGGGGTTTTTTCCCCATTTGCTGAGGTATTGAGTTCTTACAACCTGCTTTACACTTGCAAGTCAAATTTTGGTCTTAAAAATGGGCTAAAAAGAAACACATTTCTCCTGAAATTCTATTTTCTCCTAAAGTCTATTGTTTTAGAGAGATGAAGGCTATTCCATGCATTACTCTTTTGCAAAAAGAATCTCTAACCAGGATAGAGAGGGAAGTGGACGGCCAGATGCACAACAAAAAGACAAAATCACAGTCTCTAGTTTGAGAAACAGACTCCTCACAGGTCCTAAACAAGCAGCTTCTAAATACCAAAGACCTGCATTGCTGCAAGACGATCCTTTGATAAACAGAAACCTTTATTTAAATAGAAATAGCCATTTGTAACATTTTAAATGTCTCTAAATCATCTCTAAACTAGATAATGTGCATTGTGACTGAAATACATTCCTATTTCAGGTTTATTCTCATTCATGTATGTCCAAGTATTTTGGCTATTAAGTTAACATACTGTACAAAACTAATATAATGCAATATCATAGAGGAGGAAATTTATCCTCAATGATATTACAGCAATTATCCAGATATGCAATGAGATTATTAAGCAAACTGTTATCAACTCCTACATGCCATCTGAATAAAATAAGGCAAAAATAAACATTTCACACAGTGTTGAGTGAGAGATATGATTGATTCAAACACTAAAAGTGGGTGTTCTGTATATGTATTATTGTATTACAGTTGTAATAGTAACGTCTTAATTAACATGATAACATTTTGAGATATTAAGTAAATTGTAGCATTTGGTTACATTATGTTTTGTGATTTCTAATACCTTCTTTATATAACATCCATCCCTTGCGCACTTTTGGCCTCTAAGGCTTTTCAGACAGATAAAGAGCAGCACAGGGCAAGGAAGTACAGTACAGCACTGTGAGTGAGAGTGTTACCCGCTAGGACAGTTTATTTTAAACAAGAGGGGCGAATGGTTATGGAATTTAATGCGGGAGTACAATACTAAACTGATGCGGACTGATAGAAGCGGAGAGCAATGGTGCGTGTAACCGGACAGTGGGAAAAAATTAACGTTCGATGAAAAGTCAAAAGAAGATCGCAATGTATGCAATTGTAACTATATCAGATATTATTAATAAAACATGGGAACTCGTTGCGTGGGCATTTTTTGCCTCTATATTTTAAATTTCGGGGATATTTTTGTTAATTTCGGTGGCATTTTTGCCCTGAATCCCCATTAATTTCCAACACTATTGGCATTGTATCTTTCTAAGGTATTTAAAAGTTTGTTTTAGACATACAGTAGCAAGTAAACAAGATATCCCCACATATATGTCAAATTACATTGTGTTAATGTTTGACACAGTTAAAACATTGCCTTCCTTAAAAACAAGTGTAGTTTGATCAGTGGTTAAACGTGTTCAGATGGTTCCCTTGTATCTGAATGAACGGCTCCTTTCCAGAATAAAATGAAATATGCTGAAAATCACAGTATTACAGTTCTTATATAGTGACCGGGCAGAAAGTCGTGGAGAAGCGAGAGAGGAGAGGACACCGGTGGTAGTTTATGCAAGTTGCTCATGATACTGTACCCCTGTGGGCTTCCGTCGTGCCGTGAACAGCGTGTTTTAGTTTATAGACATATTTAGCGCTTATAACTTTCGTCTTCCCAAAAATTCAGAAATATTATGTGTTTTTTTTTTTTTTTTGTACTTTGTAATTGTTGTGAAAAATAATTGTAGCGAAGTTGAATACTTCATTTTTAATCAACTCAAGTAAAAGTACTATTATTTATTTATACTTAAAAAAAGTAGAAAAATGTGAAAAATATACTCAAGTACTGTAACGAGAGTAGTTGTAATTCATTACTTTCCACCTCTGATGATGATGTATAATTAATTGCAAATTTAACAACAATGGTTTTAACACTTTTAATCACTTAAATTACCAGTTTGGAGACTAACAGTAGATTAATAGATTAACAGTATATACTGAACACACACACACACACACACACACACACACACACGTCAATGACGTGACACTAATTTTTTTTGTCCGCATCTAATAAATGATTCAAAAATACATTACGAATGCAATTCACACAAAACAATTACTTGAATACACCTCTGGATGAACATGTTTTCAGCTACTGAGTTCAAAGTCATTTTTATATTTTTTTCTGGAGCTTAAAGTAAAAAATGTCATGTGGTGTAACCGTCCGGAAAAGTAAAAAAATAAAATAAAAAAAAAGTCTCATTAAAAACTGAAATTCTTGAAAAAGAAATGTTGGCATGAGTTGTGCTGAATAATCTTTTAATATTATTTATTTTTAAAAAATGCAGTGAAACAATTTTATTTTGAAATATGATTAATATTTTAAAAACTTTTGTCCACCAAATCAAAGTCATGTGGTGTAACCAACATGTAGGTAGAAATGTTGTTGTCATGTGACAAAAATCATAAAACAGAGAAGATCTCTTTAGACCCACAAGACTGTGTGTGAAGATTTAAAACCAAATTATCATTTTGTCATATCATTAAATATCAATATTTTGACATTTTTTATGAAAAGGCACATTTGGTTCAGGGTCATTTAGTGAAACCATGAGAAAACTTCTTCATATTCTTGACTTCTTGAATATTTTTCACCTTAAAACACACATTTGAAAACTTTTTTGAAATTAATGATGAATTTGCGTTCACTCTCATGTATTCAAGGTGCAAGAAAACTATTTTAATACCTTTTAATTGATGGTTGCACCACATTACATTTTTAAAATCATTAAATATTCATTAATTTTTTTTGTACAAAATGCTATAAATGTTTTTCAGACAATTTGTAAAAACAACATGAACTATGAACTTGACACGTGTGTTTTAAACCATATTTTTAAAATATTTCTAACTTTTATTACCTCGGACAACCTTATTTGACAATGACCCATATATATATATATATATATACTATATCACAAATATCAATATTTGCTGCCCCCAAATAATAATTGAATATAAATAATTAATAATTCAAATAATTGTATATAGATCTTCAGACTGAAATATATTGCATTATTGTGGCAGAAGAAAGTAAAGTTTTGATAATATAAAAAGTGGCTTTAGAAATTAATATATTGTGTTTTTTTATTCCTGTATCATTGATCAAAAGCCTACAGCAGTCCATTGGCTGCGCTGCTTTTAAGTCAAGTCAAAATGTATTTATAGAGCACATTTAAAAGTAACACGATATGAACCAAAATGCTGTACAGTAAGAAACATAGTAATAACCTTGAGAAATAAAAAAGGAAAATAAAACAAAATAATGATAATATATTATTAAATAGATTAATACAAAAAATGCACGATCAGTTGACTTGAAACTCAAGGTTTGTTGAGGCGTGCTGACTGCCCCCTGCTGACGCGCCTCATAAAAACATGTACTTCAAGCTTGAATTGCGCCGATGCTTTGAAAATGCAGACTTTTATTTTTGCATTTATGTGCTGCTCTTGAGGCATGATTAATTGCGTTAATTTTTTTAACACATACATTTTTATATAATTAATCACACTGAATTGGCACATTAAATTGACAGCCGTAATACACACACACACACACACACACACATATATATATATATATATATATATATATATACACACACACACACACACACACACACACACACAGTTGTGGCCAAAAATATTGGCACCCTTGTTAAATATGAGCAAAGAAGTCTGTAAATAATATGTCATTATTGTTTATCCTTTTGATCTTTCATTCAAAATATTCACAAAAATCTATCCTTTAATTGAAGTAAAACAATTGAAAGGGGGGAATCTCATAATTAATTAAATATTTTCCCAATCACGTTTCCCACAATTATTGGCACCCCTATGAGTAAAATATATCTGAAGTACATTCCCATTCATATTAAAAATATTTTAGTACACCTGGGTGACTAGGAACATGAAATTGTTCAACCATGACTTCCTGTTTCAGCTGTTTCAAATTCTTCACAAATGTATACATTTATATATAGAGAGAGAGAGAGATAGATTTTTGAATATGCATATTTTGGATTTGCTGAAAACAAGAGTAGTTGACAACTTAATAGTGTTTTGAGATACTGAACTCAAAAATTTTTTTTTGACTGACAGACGTTGAACTCCACATTGAACCCTGTAACCTCTTGGAGTTGCAGTTCATTTTGAGGTGACCCTGTCAACATTTCAGCCTGAACTTCTTGGTGCACAGAAACATACATCAAACTTACAATAAACAGCATCTACTGTACTGGCTTGTCAACAGTGCTAAAAGTGTCTTCTGCTCCTGCGTCTCTCAACAACTCTCAGTCGTATATTTAAATCAATGTTACGAGGGCCTCGTCGCATACCGCACTCCTGCAGATACAACGTACCTCTGACATGCTGAATTATGTACAAACAGGGTGACATTCACCTCTTGTGTATGAGTGAGGGTGTGTTTTCAGTTCTGTGCTCAGTTAAAAAAACTGACCCCCCCCCCCCCCCCCCCCCAAAAAAAAACTGATGTTATAGGTGCTGCCCTGTCTGACATGTTCTCCTTGATTTGTGCTCGTCTGGTGCTGGTCTAAGCTGGAACCTGTAATTTCTCGCCTCCGCGCCTCAGAGGTCAACCAAAAGACTGAAATAACCTTGTTGACATTTTGAGACCTCCTTGACTCCATGGTCAGAGATAGAATTGCTGTTGAAGGATAAGAGGTTTTAGGTTAGAAGCATGCAGTCTGACAAATCACTCGTAGGACCATCATTCATTAACAAGGTCACTTTCTGACATTATATATAAAACAGAATGCAAGTTTTGACTCTGTATCTATTTGCATGTCAATCTGAAAATAGTTCAATTTTAATTCAAACATTATTTACTCTGCCTGATGTTGTTCCAAACCCACATGAAGGATACATTTTGAGTGACGTCTTTCAAGGGAATTACACCATAAAGGTTTTTTTTTTTTTACTATATGAGAATGTTAGTAGGATGTCAACGCTTCTGCAGGTCAAATTGGTTACTTTTATGATACTTTCTAGTGTTGGGAAAGCTACTTTGAAACTGTAGCTTCCTAAACTACAAGCTACTTATAACAAAGTAATTTAACTACAGTTAAGCTACTCTTTATATATTTTATATATCATATATCAGATATATATATATATATATATATATATATATATATATATATATATATCAATGATTTCATTCTGAAATCAGAAGTTCTGATTGCAGTTCAATAATATCACATAGTTATATATTTAATAAGGGTAACGTTCCCATGGTAACCATACTTCAATCAAATCAAATCTAAACCATGGTTTCAGTGCCCCAAAAAGTCATGATTACTACAATTTTACTAGAGTAAAACCATGGTTAATTGTATTAAAACCATAGTTTCAGCCAAAAAAATAAGTTATAGTTACTACAATTTTACTATAGTAAAACCATGGTTAATTGTATCAAAACCATGCTTTCAGAAAAAAAAAAAAAAAAAAAAAAAAAAAAAAAAATTATTACTAAAATTTTTACTAAAGTAAAACCATGGTTTATTGTATCAAGACCATGGTTTCAGCAAAAAATAAATAAATAAATTAAAATAAATCATGGTTACTACAGTTTTACTAGAGCAAAACTATGGTTCATTGTATCAAAACCATGCTTTCAGCCAAAAAAAAAAAAAAAAGTAATTGTTACCCCAATTTTACTATAGTGAAACCATGGTTAATTGTATCAAAACCATAGTTTCAGAAAAAAAGAAGTTATGGTTACTACAATTTTACTACAGTAAAACCATGGTTCATTGTGTCAAAACCATGCTTTCATCAAATAAATATTAAAACAAACAAACAAACAAAAAAGTCATGGTTGCTAAAATTGTACTAAAGTAGAGCCATGTTTATTTTTTGTATGTGTTAAACAAAAAGGGTGACAACATTAAACTGAACATAATTTTATACTTAATATATGCTGATAAAACTAGTGAATCCCTTATTTTATATAACTGAATCTAAATATAGTGATAAACAGCAGTAATTAACTAAATATTAACTAAATAAGAAGGCAAAGTCTTTGAGGCAGCGTGGAGCTCAAGTGAATCAGTGAATCATTCTTGTGAACTAGTTCATTTACATGAACCGTCCAAAAGAACCAAACCACTAAAATGAAATAGAGTTCCCAATGCTAAATACAAGGGAATCTTTTATTTTATCCAGTTCATTTACATGCACTGTCCGAAAGAATCGACTCACTAAAATGATTCGGTTTTCCCAGTGCTACCACAGAGAGGGGACGGTTCAGAGTGTCTTTGATTCATCAGAGTGTGCTTGATTCCTCCCTCGGCTCTGTTGCTGCAGTGACAGTATAATGTGACAAATGTAGCATTTTGTGACTCTACAGAGCTCACTGAATAATGTAGCTTTTTCCAGTTAAATAGCTACTGTCACACTACGGAAAAAGTGTCATTTTGGGGCTTGACCGATGTGGTCACCATGAATTGACATTTTATGGAAATGCTGCATGTAGACTCAAAAATTCTCCAAGAAGAACAGCATTACGGTTTATGGAACAAATGTCAGAACTTTAATTGTTGGGTGAACTGTTCCTGTAAAACAATAGCATTTGAAGTCATTCGATCTGTAGCATGTAAATGAGAATTCTCATTTTATTTTCCTGTTTAAAATGATGTGAAACTTTTGTCTAGGAGAGGATCTGCACGTGTGCACGTCACAGAGAACGTGCTGTAACACAGAAATGGAGGAGAACTTCATGCAGAGGAGCACACGAGACTTTGAAAAGCTCATGGAGGACACGAGTGAAGACCTGAGGAACACCTTCATGACCAGACAGAAAAGGTTTGATGGTACGATTTGTTCATTAACATTCATTGACATGTTATAACACATGAATGGCGGCCTGTCTCAAAATTTACGAACGTCTCAAAGTTTGCTCACAATACTTTTGACAGTTATAATATAAAAACTGCCATGATGGATCCTCTAGTAAAATATATATATATATATATATATTAATTCTAAATATTCTCTAAATGCGATGTTTCTGAATGCGGCTAATTTATAGTCTTTTTTTTAATCATGGTTGAAAGAAAGAAACAACATCTTATTTCATCTTTAGACTGTTCAGTTTCTTCTGTTAAGAACATTTGCAAGTGAACTGTTGTGATTTACAAATGCTGTATTTTGGACTTTTAGCTGTTTTAAAACAATCAGCGTTTGAACCTCATTAGTAAACTGCAGAAAAACGTGTAATGAACCACATAATTTTGTTTTGCAAAAATGTTGGCAATGTAATGTTCATGAGATTAAGCTGGTTTGAACATTTTTACAAAGAGTCATCACATGCATTTCTAAGTCAATTATCTGTCAATTCAAGAGTATTTTTGCAGATATTTGACATATTTTTGCCAAGAGTCAAGGCCACAAAGATAATGATTTACAGTAGCTTGCAATTTCATTCAGGTCCCTTTCAGGAAATATGCTAATGCTGACAATGTTAATATTATCATACTGTAAGGAAGCACCTTAACAAACAATACAAGTATCCCAATTTCTTATACACACATTACAATTCCATACAATGTAGCTGAGTGACTCAAAAAAGTAGACTTCATCCTCAAAGAGCTTACATTTTCAACGTCTCTCATTTGTATTTGTTTTGTTTGTTTGTTTTTTGTTCATTGGGTCTCATTCATGAAACTTTCGTAAATGTATGAGTAAATTCTGAGTATTTTACGCGTAAAATGGGCCTTCCCGAAAAATTTCCGTTGGATTCACAAACGCTTCGTACTCCCCAGATTTTTTAGTAAACCATATGTTTGTTAGTTTATTCCAAACATTCGTAAAGAGGGGGCGTGGGGGACCTGGGTAGCTCAGCGTGTATTGACACTGACTATCACCCCTGGAGTCGCGAGTTCGAATCCAGGGCATGCTGAGTGACTCCAGCCAGGTCTCCTAAGCAACCAAATTGGCCCGGTTGCTAGGGAGGGTAGAGTCACATGGGGTAACCTCCTCATGGTCGCTATAATGTGGTTCTCGCTCTCGGTGGGGCACGTAGTGAGTTGTGCGTGGATGCCGCAGAGAATAGCGCGGGCCTCAACACGCGCTACGTCTCGACGGTAACGCGCTCAACAAGCCACGTGATAAGATGCGTGGATTGACGGTCTCAGACGTGGAGGCAACTGAGATTCGTCCTCCGCCACCCCGAGGTCTTAGAGTGCATTGGTAATTGGGCATTCCAAATTGGGGAGAAAAATATAATAGAATGCGCACATTCATTCACAATTATCATAATCCACACCCATGAAAACACCATATAAGGAAGGCACCAGACTCACTATAAATGCTGTTAACATCAAAGTGGAACAATAATGAAATTGTTTTTATAGATGATGTGCATTCACATCGTAAAAATTTTGATTTAGCAAACACTATAGTATCTCAAAGAAAGTGAGGACTTATTGTCCTCGCATGTTTTTGCTGTCATATGATGCTCTTTTGTGAACCAAACAGTTCAAGAAGTCATTAAAAGTGGTTTGACATGAGTGTAAAAAATGAGAGGAGGATGTTCACCACCATTAACCTTCTCTGGTTCAGTTCAGCGCATCGCCAGCATCATTTGTGAAACTTCTCGAGTAAATCATGATGGTAACAGTGATATACTTAAAACTGGAAGAAACTTCAGAGAAATTAATAGAATACCTGAAGACGATCTTTGACCGAAACACTGTATGATATCACAGATTTGCAAGCTATATGACAATGTGTAGGCTTTTTAATAAATACTGTATATATACATCATTAGCACTGACCATACGTAATCAACTGAATGCAATTTACCGATGCCTATCCTAAATTATAGAGCCCATATCAAATAAAAAAACTGTCCAGCCAGTCACGTTAGAGGGCATTACTTTTTTTTTGTTGAGAAAATCAAATGCAAACTGCATCTTTCCATGAACCTTTCACCCCATGTCAAGCACATCTGCTGGAAAAACGATAAGCAGAGTTGGGAAAAAATGCTATACTTTGTAAAAATATTATTTGTGTCAGAACGGCTTTACGAACGATTTACACACTCGTGTTTCATGAATGAGGCCCATTGTTTAAACAGTTGAGGTGATCTGGAAAGGCAAGTTATGAAAAAAAAAAAAGAAAAATTAAATGTAGCTTTTGCACAATTAGCCAAACTGGTCTCATACAATCATGTTACTATATCTTCATTTTCACAAAATGCTACATTTTTTAGATGCCTCGTTGAACACTAGAGGCGCTACAACAACAATGACTTTTATTCACTTTCACACAAATCACGAGTAAAATGGCAGATTATCAGTTCATAAACACTCACTTTTCACCCTGTTCCTCACACAATACTATCTTTTGACATCTAAACACTTTTACTATAGTGCAGGACTTGTTTTAACATTTGCATTACATAATCAACTATATTTACAAGCGTGTTCGAGTGTGATTAAATTGTGCGGTAGCTCAGCTGATAGATCGTTGCACTTGACCAGCAGCCATATCATCCTGGAGCTCTAGACTGGTTACTCACGGAAGCTAAGCATGGTTTTCTGGGGAAAACTAAGGTTGCTGCTGGAAGAGGTATTAGGGAGGCCAGCAGGGGGTGCTCACCCTGCGGTCTGTGTGGGTCCTAACACTCAGGAGTGACAGGGACACTATACTGTAAAAAGGCACTGTCCTTTGGATGAGACGTTAAACTGTTGTCCTGACTCTCTGTGGTCACTAAAAATCTCAGGGCACTTCTCAAAAAGAGTAGGGGTGTTACCCCGGTGTCCTGGCCAAATTCCCCCCATTGGCCCTTATCTATCATGGCCTCCTAATAATCCTCATCTACAAATAGGCCCTATAACTCTACTCTCTCCTCTCAGCTGGTGTGTGGTGAGTGTACGGGCGCACTATGGCTGCCGTCGCATCATCCAGGTGGATGCTTCACACTGGTGGTGGGTGAAGAGAGTCCCTGTTCACTGTGTAAACTGCTTTGAGTGTCAGAAAAGCGCAATATAACGTTCATTCATTCACTTGTGATGTAAAGGAGCAGGGTACGAGTCCTAAAGAGCATGTGAGTCAACACATGAGCCCAAAGTGTCATAGAAGCAACACAAAATGACATTAATTGTGTTTTTCATCTCTCATTTGCTTTTTCTGACACTATCGGTTAGGTTTAAGGTTTAGGGTAGGGAGGTCGGTTTTGTTGATTTAAAACTCGATAGAGCATTAACTATAAAAACCTCATCTGTTTGAGAGGACATCTAACTCACTTTTAGCACCACACAGTGGGCATTTCACCTCGGAACTGCTGTGATAGGTGTAATGAACCACAAATAATATCATTTTGCAAAAATGTCTCTACAGTCACGTAATTTCCATGAGATCAGGCTGCAATTAGCATTTAGTGTCACTTTCTATAAAGCCCATATTCATAATGCATTGTAAATGCATTATTATGCATCAGTAATGTCTCATAAATGCACCTGATAATATGTTATAACTTCTCATAAATAATTGTAACCACAATTATAATACATTATAATAATTCCCTATTCATAGTAATACCTTAAA
The DNA here is from genome assembly GCF_019703515.2 of Myxocyprinus asiaticus. Classification (NCBI taxonomy): domain Eukaryota; kingdom Metazoa; phylum Chordata; class Actinopteri; order Cypriniformes; family Catostomidae; genus Myxocyprinus; species Myxocyprinus asiaticus. The sequence goes on along the minus strand of NC_059353.1, from coordinate 49,964,288 downwards.
ATATAATGCATTATAACACAAGCAACATTTAATCTTATCTGCAGAAGTTAAAATATATTATATATATATTTGTAATAAATATAATTTGTATACTTTAAGTAAAGTGACAAAAGCAATGACTTAATATAAACATCCATAAGATATTTTTAAGTGGTTACAAGACAAGTCATGCTGGAAGATATTTACATTACACACGCACAAAATACAAAATAACTCACATTCAATGCACATTTTGAGATATTACGAAAAACACTTGTAAAGCTACAAGGTTAAAATATATCAGAAACTCTCTCTCTTTCAAAAAATAAATACAAAATAATACATAAATAAATATGTATGTTGATCACACATGTAGCCAATCCTCTTGGGTGTAAACAATATAAAAAATAAAACAATAATAATAATAAAATATCAAACTTATTCTACACTGGACTGTTTTCAATAAACTTTAATGTTTGTGCATCTTATTTGTAGACTTACAGTATTTTATAAATAACTTCCATTATGTTAGTTTGACTTGTAATGTATTGTATGTTACAAGTTTATGTTATGGCTGTTTATAAGAAGATATTTCTTTTGTAACTTTACTTAAAGCAGGTAAAGACCTCTTATAATGTGATCATGTCATAAAGACTTTTAACTGTTTACACTATACAGCACTTATAACATTAACTTTATTAACTTCTGCTGCGTTAAAATTGGATGGTGCTTGTGTTATAATACATTATAGACTAAGGTATAACTATAGATAGGGGAAGTCTTATAATGTTTTATAACTGTAGTTATAATTAACTTATTATAAGGTTTATAATGAGACATTATGAATGCATTATAAAGCATGTATAATGCCTCTACAATGCATTATAAATATGGGCTTCATAAAAAGTGTTACCGATATTTTTTCGTATTTTGAATTATCAAATATACTGCAAACAGTGTCACAGAGAAGCAAATTTACTGTGTTGTGAGGTAGCATAAAAGCGGATGTGTACATGAAATAAACATTGTATTTGGGAGCAGAACAGAAAATAATCCCTGCTGATTGCTTTGATACATCACAGAAAGGATAAAACGACTCATCAAACAAGAGTTCACAAAACTTTGCTTTCTCTGGATACTTTTGGTGAATTTTAATGAGCTCAAGAACTAAAAAACCATGACGACAGGATCATGTATTGTTTCAGACTGGACAACAAGTTTGACCTTCTGCTGGGCAAAGCTGGACCTTTTTTTTAATGAAAGTGATTGAACACACCTTTGTTTACATCTACACTGTTCACTGTGCCGTTGAGAATGCAAAGGTTGCATCATGCTGTGATGATCAGGGCTACCTGTAAAAATAAAGAGTGTTGACATTGTTTGTCTGTTAGAATGTTACTACACTGTGCAGAGAATTCAAATGAACGACCAGTGTGATGATGGCATGGACACAGGACATCACGAGGAACCATTTAACAGAACAAAGTAAAGAATTGTCTGGAAAGTGTTGTTCTCATACTCATACACTTCAATTGACTCAGAGTCCTAGCATAGATTCTACACCCTTGTTTTGTAAATTAAACTCTGATGAGAGTCTTAATTATCAATCGATGTCACTGTACAGTCATGTTGGGAAAACTGAGAAAAGTAAACTACTCAACTACTAGAATTTTTTTTTAACAACACCGGCCATCTCTAATGAGAGTGGCTTTCAAATGGTTTTGTTTCTGGCGACCTAACAGAGTACTAAAATTTTTTATCAAATATAAAAGTAAACACAAATCACCTTAAAATCAATTATTGAAATATATAAATATAACCAGCTTTTCACCTGCATCGTGAAAACATCATTGTCATTCCATTCTCACCTATTTCGGACGATTACATCACAGGCTCAGCAGTCTTCAGATTTATAGTGTGTATTTAATGGCAATATGTTTCAATATACTTACAGCGGCAAGAAAAATTATGTGAACCCTTTGGAATTAGCTGGTTTTCTGCATTAATTTGTTATAAAATGTGATCTCATCTTCATCAATGTCGTATGCCGTGGCCTTTTCTCTCTATGTTTTCTCTCCACAGAGTATTCAGTTATTCGGCTGGGGCCATTTTAACGCTCAATATATGCGCCGGGGAAGGTGTTCTTTTCTTATCCTATTCTTTCAGGGGGAAAAGACCCCGCGGAGACCACATCCTGCCCGGAGGGGAGGTAACATGTGGCAAGCAAGTCATGTGGGCTCAGAGCCGCACATGGAAGAGGCACAGTGGTAGGTCCTGCCTGAAAGTGGAGGCAGATCTGCCGACAGGGAGACCGTACTGCGGAAAATACATCACAGGGGATTACCGGAGTAACCGGCACCTGTGGAGCACCTACCTCAGTAAGGGCATATTAGCACACGTACTGGTTCCAGCTGTGAATTTCTCCGCTGAATTCACGAGCCACAGGACTAGGGAGCAAGGACATCCAGGGTTCACAGGTTCGTGAACTTGCATGGGAAAAGAAGCGCACATCTTCATCTCTTTGGAGGGGAAATGCACTATACGCAAGAGATACACCCGGCCAACTGTCCATATTCCCAAACTTACCTGTTCGTACCTGACAGAACATGGGACGAAACCGGCTCAACCCGGAGATTGTAAAATTGTGCCCCATCCCTGAGAAAGAAGGTCCTTCCTCAGGGGAATTCACCAGGGAGGAGCTGTCACGAGGAGCGTGAGGTCTGAGAACCAAGTCTGGGTGAGCCAATACGGGGCCACGAGGGTGACCTGCTCCTCATCCTCCCTGATCTTGCACAGGGTCTGCACAAGTAGGCTCACTGGGGGAAACGCATACTTGCGCAGCCCCTGGGGCCAGCTGTGTGCCAGCACGTCTGGGCCGAGGGGGGCCCCCGTCGGAGAATACCAGGGTGGGCAGTAGGAGGTTTCTCGGGAGGCAAAGATGTCTACTTGTGCTTTGCCAAACCGACTCCAAATCAGCTGGACCACCTGGGGGTGGAGTCTCCACTCTCCCCTGACAGGGACAGGCTGAAGGGGAGGACCTTGTACTGATACGCCGGCCGTCAAAAGCAAACCGTAGGAAGGGTCTGTGTCGAGGTAGAACCGAGACATGAAAGTACGCATCCTTCAGGTCTACCGCCGCAAACCACGCTTGATGCCAGACACACACCAAAATGTACTTTGGCATCAGCATCTTGAACGGGAGTCTGTGCAAGGCCCTGTTTAGAACTCGCAGGTCCAAGATTGGCCGCAACCCACCGCCTTTCTTCGGTACGATGAAGTAAGTGCTGTAAAACCCTTTCTTCATCTTGGCTGGAGGGACAGGCTCTATTGCACCCTTGCGCAGAAGGGTCGTGATCTCCGCACGCAAGGTGGCGGCGTTCTCGGTGGCGAACTGAATCGTTTAGCCGAGTCGGATGGTCCTGGCCAACCACCGCGACGGGTTGGAAAGTGCTAGCCACACATCCAAGCTCCGGGCGAGGGTCACTAAGGGGACAATTGCGTTTAATGTACCTGTGGGTGGGGCCTCGTGGCGGGAGGGAGCAGGGGATGCCAAGTCGAGGAGCCTCGCTTCATCTTGAACTCATGGCTGCGCTGAGGGGTCCCTCAAAGCACTTACCTCCATATACCCGGCGTTGGGGGGGTTGGCAACGGGGGAGGAGGAACTTTTTGACCATCCTCGTAGTCCGTCACAACCACCTGGCTGTGGGTGTGATGCGACTGGATGCGCAAAGGCGTCTAAGTCGCAGGTGCTCAGTGCCCGGTTGCCATGATAACAGCAGTCGTAAACACTGGCTATGTGACCCAGGGAGTGAGGAAACTGCTCTTTTGAGATGTGGGTACCGCAGCCCGTTCGGGCTCTGCCCTCGGTGAGCAGACGGGATACAGGAACTTGAGCCGCACCAGGCAAGATGTGTTGTATAGCCTCCGTCTGCTTCCTCACAGCCGAGAGCTGCTGGGTGAAGTCCTCGACGGTGTCGCCGAATAGGCCGATCGGGGAGATGGGGGCATTGAGAAAGCGAACCTTGTCCACGTCCCTCATCTCGACCAGATTCAGCCACAGGTGGTGTTCCTGGACCACGAGGGTGGACATCGCCTGCCCGAGTGCTCGCGCCATGACCTTCGCCGCCCAGAGGGTGAGATTGGTCACCGAGCGCAGCTCCCAACTACCCACGTGCAGTTCCTTTAGTGCCTTGGCCTGGTGTACTTGCAGGAGGGCCATGGCATGCAGGGCAGAGGTGGCTTGACCAGCAGCGATGTAGGCTTTGGCCGTCAGAGACGACGTCATCCTACAGGCCTTGCAAGGGAGTGCCGGGCGATCCCGCTAGGTGGCTACGCTTTGCGGGCACGGGTGCACCGCAACCACCTTATCCATCTGAGGGACCTCCATATACCTGTGGGCCACCCCACCATCGAGGTTAGTGAGAGCGGATGAGCTGGGAGGGCGGTTTCAGGCAGAAAAAGGTGCCCTCCACGAACCTCGTCAGCTCTTCGTGCACTTCCGGGTAAAAATAGACCGGGGGGTGGGGGGTGTCGTGGCTGTGAGCGGCACCCCAAACCCAGGAACCAATCATCTAGCTACGAGGGCTCAGGGGAGGGTGGAAGGTTCCATCTCGCCATCAGCCTGGGTGGGCCGACCCGCAAGTGGCAGCCCAGTCGAGTCCTCGGCGTATGACATTGCCAGTATGCTCACTGATGCAGCGATCGAGCACTCATCCCGCTCCGGAGCTCCGAAAGGGACACTAAGCTGGCCCTGGGGTGAGCTGGTCTCCTCTCGGAACTCGCTGGGGGCAAACGAGCGTGCTGGGAAATGGGATGTCCGCGGGGATTTACCCGGCGGAGCCACGCCCATTGAAGCCCCCAAATTGCCTCCAGTGCCAGGCGGGCCGGTCTCGTTCCCAGAGGTAAAAGGTGAGGCATGGGGGGTGGCTTTCTCCTGCAACGTTGCCATGGTCATATTCTCGCAATGAGAACATGACCCATCCACGAACGCTGCATCAGTGTGATCGCTGCCCAGACAGATGAGGCAGTGCCCATGGCTGTCAGAAGCGTAGAGATAGCGACCGCATCCAGGAATCACACAAAGACGGAAAGGCATCTTTATAAAGACGTGTCTTTAAAAAGATGTTCAATGTCAATGTGTGTGCTCTAATAGAGAAAATATACTCTTTAGCAGGAATATACAATCTTTTAGCGCTGTCGAAGCGCCCAGGGGCGAAATCTGCACTCGTTGTGCAGAAGGAGAGAAAGCCGCTGGAAATGCGCCATATATCCAAAAGCATACGCTTCTTAAGAGGTGAATGGAACAGCAGTAGTATTCAGCTCTTTGATAGTACAACCGCTCGGCTCCGAAGAAAAATTCTGAATGAGTGGTTGTGAGCCAGCTCCTTCTATACCCGTATGTCCGGGGGAGTGGCATGCAAATTCCACTCGCCAATTCTCATTGGCTTTTTCTCAAAGATCTGAGGTGTTCGGGGCTCTCAAGAGCGACCACTAGTGTCACTACATCGACACAACTTTGAGTGAGTGACAGAAGGGGAACCATCTTATTCCAAAGGGTTCACATTAGAGCTGTCAGTATTAATGTGTTAACGCATGCGATTAATGAAAAAAGTTTAACTCATTAATTTTTAGTCTACCGGCAGATTAATATTGTGAAGGATGACAGTTTAAGGGATTTAATGCCCGTTGCAATGAATATGCAACCTATTTTGGGATTAATTCTTTCAATTAGTCAACCTCCCAAGTAGACTTTGGGAAACATTTAATGTTACTTGAATTGGTAAAATTTAAGTGCATTGTCTTTATATTGTGTTAGGCTTTGTCTGGAAGATGTAATAAAGCGTTATATTGCTACATATTATTTTGTTGTCTTTCCTAAAATGGAAATAAATGAATGTTGACAAGAAAAGAAGTATATATAGTGTCAATTTTCAGCACTTTTATAATCTGCAATTAATTGCGATTAACTCCAAAAATATGCGATTAATCGCGATAAAAATTTTTAATCAACTGGCAGCACTAGTTTGCATGCTTTTCCTTGACACTACACATGCGTTTGTTTGTGTTACATTATACTATCACAGTAATATTTCAGATCCCCTAACCCAACTCCACCCCTACACTTAACCACATATAAACAATATAAAACATGTATCAGGCAGGAAAATATAGTCACAATCATTTGATTTAAATCACACTATAAAATGGAAATCTTTGAACACCTAACCTTACCCTTACCCCTATGCCTAAACCTAACCAATAATATAAGAATAATATAACCTATCAGCAATATGAAATACATAACAAGCAAAAACAAGCACAGTCACAATAATTTATTCCAATTACTAAAAATACTTTTAAAATACTATAAAAGTATTCCAAACGACTCATGCTGCATTCAAAATCCTCTTAAGCCAGATGATAGAGAGAAACAAAAGTTTTTTAATCGCAGAAAATCTTCCTCTCCGTGGAGGCAGTCACATCTCATTAAAAAAATACATGGATTATTTTTATGATGCTTTTTTCATTTTTTGAGCTGCAAATCAGACATTCTGAAAGATCATCAAACGAAAGAGCATTATGATTTTATTTAGAAAAGCTAATCTTAGTTACTTATTTTAAAGTAAAGGGACATCTATGCTTGTGTAATGTCTAGAAATGGAGCAACTGCACACCTCTGCAGATCAGTGTCAGAGTAAGATGAAAGGCAATATGTTTGGGGCACACATGTTGAATTTCAGCTGTTATAGTATATGCCTTCAGGAGCATTGTGCTGTATGCTCAATCACTGGCAGCACTTCTCGATCTGCATGCAGAATCTTATCCAGCATTTATGTATTACTGTGCTCCACAATCCACATTTAAACTCTCTGTATTCCTAATAAGCACTAAGATCATGTGAAGTGATGTCAGTTCTGCATCTCTGCATGTACATTTTATTCTGTAATACAAAGTTACACTGTAAAAAAAAAAAATGCAGTTAAATTTACGGTAAAATACCAGCAGCTGTGGTTGCCAAAAATGTACAGTAAAAAATACGGTGACCATGTTTCGGGATTTATGGTATGTAATTTTGATGCCTGTATATTTTACGGTCACTACCGCTTATATTATTAAATGATACAGAGACAATGTAACTCACACAAACACAAAACACCATCAGTGTAACACATTTGACAAATAATGCAATAAACATGAACTACATAAAATACAAAGAAACTAAGAAACAGGCAACATTTATCTGTGCTTATCCTGAATGCTAGATCGTATATTACTGTAGTCTTTTTTTCATGTGATGTAATGTGAAAGACAGTAGACCACCTGATCTTATAGTGACACTTAAATTGTCAATCCCACAGTCCCTCCTCTGAGAGTTAATAAAAACTTTAAACCTTCAAAACTCCATTCAATGGCATATGTTTGTTAACATAAGCCCCATCTTCTAATCTTGTAACCTTAAATAGTTAGAGGCACATATTACATATTCTGTGTCCCAGAGTTAGGTGAGTGTAAAATAATCTATTGATGATAGTTCTTTTCAAAACAATTGGTGGTAACATGTTGTATACACAGAAAATCTTGTAGCCCAAAAAGTGGAAGCACTTAAGTCCATGAAGCAAGAATAATCGCCTCTTGCTTCATGATTAAAGTCTTGTGTCCAATGTCTTCTTGACAGTCAACATGGATGAGAGAGATGTGAGATTTGTCTTTTTGTCCCTCATGATGTTTTTCCATGTATGTCTGTGGCGCTGCTCCACACCAGGGCAATGATAACGACATTGTGACACAAGCACATACCTGCAACACAAGAAAAACAAAGAAGCAGCAGACCAGCAGTATTCATGTAAATACCTCACTATGTAAGACTTCAGTTGATCATATAGCTTTTGTTTTCAAATCTAGACTTCACTGAGTTGATCGTTTTTTTTTTTTTTTACCCTAGTGTAATGGAAATTTGACACCTGTGGACCAGTGAGGTAGGGATTAACTACTGAAAGGGGAAAACCTATGAGGAAGTCTTCACTGCAGGGTTGGCTCCCGAGGCCTAATGCAAGTCGGTTCTTTCCTGGGCCCCCCACTGGTCTGTGTATCCTAGTCCGTCCCTATGAATGTGTGTGTTTTATTTGCTCTTTAGATTTTTAATGAGTTAGAAGATGACCAGATTCTACCATTTCAGAAACAACAGCATCTTGTTACTTTCTGTTGTCTTTAACAACTTATCAACCATGTACAAACAATTCAAAAACATCTAATTTAAATCCTCTGAAGAAACATCAGTCATAAAAGAGTGGAGTGAGTGACTGGACATGATGGTGACTGGAGTGTGCTGTAATTTAACATTCAGGACTGTGAGTATACTTAACCAGTTCCCTTAGTTTGAGTGATAGAGATGAGTGTATCTTAATACATTAGTGCCGATACAGCTGCCCAACCAAGATTGCAAAGAGTCTTTCATCTTTTCTTTAAACTTCTGGGGAAAGATAAGCGCTCACAGTCCTAACAATTAGTCCCTTAGCAAGCTGCCCTACGAGTTTGGTGAAGAGGGGAGGGGCTGATTCAGGACTGTAAGCAGACTGTATAGGAGCGAGTAATGCCTTGCATTTCTCATAATTTCTTTCTGCTCTTTCTACACTCTTTCATATGATGTCCAAGTTTGCCACAGTAGTGACGTCTGCCCTCCCTCTTAGGACATTTATGCTTTTCTTTACTTTCTGTGTTTGCCTTCATGAATGCTGCTGCAACCCTTACATTTGCTCTAACATCAGAGTCTCTTTCCCAGGTTGCCAATCTGCCTAAGTTAGTTCGTAGAGTTTCAGTGGACCATGTTAGATCTAAGTGTAGTGCATTTCTATATTCTGATAAAAGGCCATCGAGCCAACTACAAACTAGAGGACCTTCATCATCTAGAACCTTCTCAGAAGTGTCAGCTATACCACTGTATGCCACAGCCGCTTGACAAAACCTTGCCGTGTACTCACTTACAGTTTCATCTTTCTTCTGTACACAACTATGGACTCTTGACCAGTCTACCTTCGGCCCAGTGATGTTCCTTAACACTTTCAGGACTCCCTCTCAAACTCAGAAGTGTCAACAGCAATTTCAAAATCATTGAACTCTGACTCCGTTAAGATTTTTGACATTAGCTGGGTGGTACGGTACACATCTCTGACAAGCAGAGGATAACCTAACCTAACATCCCTGGACGAGCAGAAGATAAATCTGTAACACTTCCCTGGCAAGCAGCAAATAACTTACAGGATATGTTAACACACACAGTAACTGTAGTTAACCTTCACTGGCACAGCAGAGGATAACCAAATTGTCAACAAACCCTGCAGCTGTTTTTAACACTTCCCTGGCAAAGCAGAGGATAATCATAAGTACTGGTATAGAGGTTCTTTGGATAGAGTGACACTCACCAAATTGCAGTAGAGCTGAGTAAGTTCAGTCTGGATCGATGTCAGGCGTCAAACGCTTTCCGGGTCACAGCACCAAAACTATTGGAAACTTCTCAGTGAAGACCAGGAGACTTGGGTAAAGCAGGATTCTTTATTGTAGAAGATCATGAGGCATCTGTCTACAGATCAAAATGTGCTGTCTTGTGCGGCAGTCATCAAGTCTAACTAAGGGAGGCTTTTTTGGGCAATCCTTATCCATAGCGGCCTTACACACAGGGGTGAAACAGAGGTGAGACAATGTACCCGGACTGTAAGCTCAAATAGACCTAGATAAATAATATCACCAAAGGGCTTGATGCCCACCTGGTCCCGAGAACTAGAGACAGGTCAACATTCACAAACGGTTTGATTCTTATCAAGAATGAACTAAGAAACAGGCATCATTTATCTGTGCTCATCCTGAATTCTAGATTGTATATTACTGTATTTGTTTTTTAATTATTTTTTTTTTATGTGATATAATGTGAAAGGCAGTAGACCACCTGATCTTATAGTGACACTTAAATTTTCAATCCCACACCGTAATTTTGAATGAACTGGAACATGTACTCTCTTGTTAAACATTATATATATATATATATTTTGGGCAATATTCTACTGTAAAATTACATGTATTGTCTTGTTAAATATATTAGCATTTTTTACCGTATATGTTACGGTAACTACTCATGAACCAAATAACTTTTTCTTTTTTTTTTTTTTACCTTAGCATTATTAAAACAATTTTACCATTAAAATTACAGACATTTTTTAGACCTGAGTTATGGTAATAATGGTGTAGCCTAAATGTAGGCTTTATTTTCTTTATGCATTACATCATTTATTTATTTATTTTATTTATTTGGGGTTAAATATGTCCAGGACATTTTTTGTGAGAATGCTGTTTTTAAATGATACACACCGACTGTAATGGAACTACGTTTTTTTTTGTTCTCTCGCTTTAACAGTTTTCTTCTTGGAGTTGTTGGAGAACACAGAGCGGTCTCTGAATGAGATGTTTATACGTACATACGGCAAACCGTACATGCAGAACGCTGAGGTCTTCCAGGCTCTTTTCAGCGAGTTGAAGCGATACTACACAGGTGGCAACGTCAATCTGGAGGAGATGCTGAATGACTTCTGGACGCGTCTTCTGGAACGCATGTTCCAGCTCCTCAACTCCCAGTATCTCATCACTGAAGAATATCTGGAATGTATCAGCAAGTACATGGAGCAGCTGAAGCCCTTTGGAGACGTTCCCAAGAAGCTCAAGTCTCAGGTTACGCGAGCGTTCATTGCAGCACGCACTTTCGTCCACGGACTCATGGTTGGACGTGAAGTGGCTAACAGGGTGTCCAAGGTGAGCTGCAGTTCATTGAGGGCACATAAAGTGGTGTTGAATGTCGTTTCGAATTGATTTGTGCATGAATTTATGAAGGGAAGGGAAACTTTTAACATCCAACAGTTTGAAACATCTTAAAATGAGGAAAACTTCATATACCATAGCTGTTAACCATTCAGTGCTCAGTGATAGATTTATAAAAAAGTGCCAAAATCATGAAAATTCTACTTTACACCTCCCTTATTCATTGGTATTTACAGCCTGATCTCATGAAAATTATGTGACTATGGCAAAATTTTTGCAAAATAATATTATGTGGTTCATTACATGCATAACGGTAGTTCCGGGGTGAAATGTCCACTATGTGGTGCTTAAAACGATTTACATTTTCTCCCAAACAGATCAACAAATCTGTCCTCCCTACCCTAAACCTTAAACCTAAACCTAACCGATAGTGTCAGAAAAAGCAAATATTAGATGAAAAATACTTTTGGCTCAAGTGTCGACTTGCGTGCTCTTCAGTACTCATACCCCGGTCCTTTACATTACAAGTGCAAAACGCTCTATCAGTTGAGCTACTGTGCAATTTGATCACACATGAATAAGCTTATAAATATAGTTGGTTATATTATCAGAAATGTTGCTTTTTGGAACTATTGTTATCGGCAAATATCGGGTATGATAGTTGCCGATATTATTATTATTATTATTCTTTAGGTATTTCTCTATACTGATATTGGTTTTAGAATTGGGTCTGCTACTGCGCTCATGTACTTTTACTTGTGCTCGATACCAAAAACCGATACAATTTGACGTACGAATGTCATTACGTAAACATTCAGTGCACAAATTAAAATCACGCTATGTCCTAGTGTAATTATTAAACTGCAAAGGCAGCGATTTAATGAGATAAATATAGTTTGCATGTGCTGTGTACTTAAAATGAGTGCTTGTGAATGTGTGGAGACAATGTTGTGCTGACATAAAGACACAAAGTGCTCATCTCTTTTAGAGCTCCTTGACTTATACATGGAAAACACCATCATGAGCATCACCCGCCGTGTTTGTTAGCAGATGACAGCGATCAGAGCGCTAATTCACTTTGTAGCGCAACACATACTGACTACATATTTATTGAATTCAATAGCAGCCTTTTGTGGTTTAATAATCACACTGGGTCATGTAGCGACAGGCTTTTCTGGAAGTGAGAAGCTACCATCAAACACATACAGAAACGGAAAGGGCTTCAAAATAAAAGCTCAATTTAAATGGAAAAAGTACAACAGAAATATTTCACTACTGAATAGTTATGTAATATTTACTCTAATCCCACTACTACTACTACTACTACTACTACTACTAATAAAAAAAGTAACTGTATTATATTTAAGCAATATCTCATTTTTGTGATTCTCTGTTATGCAGCACATTATTTGACAAATATATCTCCAATATTGTATTTTGGATTGTGCTGTGAGGTTCTGTATAAAAGCACTTCATTTGATAAAATAATACAATATTATGTTGAAAATTAATTTTCTATTTTCATTTGATTAAAAAGGAATGTATTTATTTAAACACCATTTTAATTATAAAATTTAAATAAACTGTTGATATGGATTTCAGAAAAAAAAAACAAAAAAAAAAAAAACAGGTATCGTATCGGCGTGTACCAAAAAGGAAGTATCGGTACTCGTACTCGTTTCAAATTTTGTATTTTTTTTTTATTCCTCTGTGTTTTTCTGTGGCTCTAGTTTTCATTTCACCGATAACGCCATGTAAAAATAATTTTGCAAAACTGTAGGTATAGTAACATGATTCTATGAGACCAGGTTGGGTATTTATGCATCTACTTAATCAATTTCTATACAAAAGAATACATTTGATAAATTCAGAATTTATTGACTACTAGCTAGCTTGTGGTGTTAGCAAGTCCAAGAGTTATGTGACTTTTTCTCAGAAAACTGAAAACACAATATAAATAATCCACAGAATCACACATTATACCAAAATCCACTTGAAGGTCAAGGTCAGATCTTTATTAAAATATACATGATAATATGTTTTAACAGAAACATGATCAATCACATGCTATATTCCTACTCTCCAATCCCATACTGATATATTGTGTGTTTGAATAGAATATCTTAAGAGGAGAATGCCGACGGAATGTCACCTTGTACATTTACCAGCATTTGTTGTTTTAAGGATTAACATCTTCCTGAATAAATTGTTTTGCTGATTTAACTGAAGGTCACTGCTTTAAATTCAAAGCCTTGCAAAAGGTGCATCATTGCATTCATAACTCTTCTGTTGACACGTCTGATCAAAAAGCTAAAACGGAGAAGACTGTTATTCACACTTTTAATGACCTCAGCTGGGGCTTCATGTTGTCTCTAAAAATCTCTGGACACATCTCTTTTCTCAATTTGTCTAGATATGATTCTGCTGAACAAATAAAAGAATCAAGAATTCCAGAGAGCCATGTAAAAAAAGGTTATATATATATATATATATATATGTATTATCAAGGATAATAAATAAGTGTCATGTCGAAAGAAACATGTCAAGTCAAAGAGCATTGAGACATCAGACTATAAAGCAAAAATAATATACCATCCAAGACAAAGTATGTGAACCCTTTGGAATTAGCTGGTTTTCTGCATTAATTAGTCATAAAATGTGATCTCATCTTCATCAAAGTCACAAGTATAGACAAAAACAATGCGCTTAAGCTAACAACACACAAACAATTATAATATTTCATGTATTTATTGAACACATCCCTTTAAACATTCACAATGCTGTGGAAAAAGTATGTGAACCCTTGGATTTAATTACTGGTCGATCCTCCTTTGGCAGCAATAATCTCAATTGAGCATTTCCAGTAGCAGCGGATTAGACCTGCACAACATTAAGAAGGCATTTTGGTCCATTCTTCCTTACAGAACTGCTTCAGCTCAGCCATATACTTAGGATGTCTGGTGTGAATGGCTCTCTTGAGGTCATTCCACAGCATCTCTTTTGGGTTAAGGTCTGGACTCTGACTGGGACACTTAAAAAAGGTGGATTTTCTTTTTTTGAAGCCTTTCTTGTCAGAGGTTAGCAGAGGCTCAGGACCCAAACACAGAATTAAAAAACAAAGGTTTTATTAATCATAAAATAAAGGCAAAAACTCAAACTACCCCAAAGGGGAAAAATCAGGTAATGAGCGATAATAACAAAAACGGGCTGGGCTGGATAACAGGGCAAATAACAGGACTGACTGGACTGGAAACAAGACTGTAGAACAGGATCAACAAACAAGACCATCGAACAAGATTCACTGGCACTGGACAGCACACACAAGAAGACTAAAATAGGGAGAGAAATCAAACAGGTTAACAAAGGGATAGGTGAGGCAAATTAACTAATAATAGGCAAACAAGGAGGCAGGGTATGATTCAAGACTGAGAGACATGCGGCAATACAGAAACGAAACTAAGCCAAATGCGCTCTCATGACACAAAACACCCAAATGGCATGAGCGCACATCAGCAAGTCAATAAGGCAATATACGCTCATGCCAACCAACAGACAAGAAGAGAGAATGCATCACACACAAACCCGACACCTCAGACTGAAGTGACCGAACCTCAGCACAACATGAAGACAGCTTGTGACCCAGGCATGCAGTGCAACGCGAGGCACACCCATGTTCGCGAGAGACAGACATAAAATATTGACGCAGAGTGTACGCCACCAAGATGACATAAGCGCAGTGCACTCATGTCAATAACAGACAGAACATGGAGCATGAGTGTCCAGATCACAACACAGACCGAAACTGGACCAGACAGGGAAATCAGGATACAGACACCATGCTCCAGACATGAAACAAGACAGACCGAAGAGATTGATGTGAGTGCAGGCCTCCAAGATGACATAAGCACAATGCATTCACGCCAATAACAGATAGAACAAGGAGCATGAGTGTCTGGATCCCCAACACCAACCGAAACCAAAAAAAAGGGAAAGGGAAGTCAGGATCCAGACAAAATGCTCCAGAGCGCAAGGCAGGGAAATAACAACTGAAACCGTATGCTGAACCCAGACTGACAGAGCGACAGGACCGTGACATAACCCCCTTCCCCCAAAGGGACGCCTCCTGGCATCCCAAAAAGGGAACATCAAACAATAGACAAGACAAACAAAATGAGCACTAACACAGAACAGAAAACATAACAGAAAGGGAGGGAAGGTAGGGAGGGAAACCAGGGAGGGAGTTTAAGGAAAGGGGCAGGGTCCGGAGGTCTGGGAGGCGGCCTCAGGCAGAGGCGGGGTCTGGCAGCCTGGGAGGCAGGCTCAGGACAGAGAGGACTGGGTCTGGTGGTCTTGGAGGTGGTTTGAGGTAGGGAATTAGGGAGGAGAAGAGGGTGCCAAGGATAGGAAGGCCAACAGACTGGAATGGGGAAGGGCCTCTGTGGCCGTGGAAGCTGGAAGCGGCAGAGGAACGGCCTCCGTGGCCGTGGACACTGGCAGTGGTAGGGGAATGGCCTCCGTGGCCATGAACACTGGCAGTGACAGGGGAACGACCTCCGTGGTCGTGGGCACTGGCAGTGACAGGGGAAAAGCCTCCATGGCCGTGAGCGCTGGCTGCTGCAACTGGAAAACGGCCTCCGTGATCGTGGGCACAGGCAGTGACAGGGAAACAACCTCAGGACAGAGGGGACTGGGTCGTTCTGTAGTGGATTTACTTCGATGTTTATGGTCATTGTCCTGCTGCATGACCCAACTTCTACTGAGCTTCAGCTGGCACACAGCCACCCTGACATTATCCTGTAGGATATCTTGATAAACTTGGGAATTAATTTTCCTCCACCATACTTCACCGTTGGGATGATGTTTGCATGTTTGTATGCGGTGTCCTTTTTACGCCATACGTAGTGCTGCATTTTCTTCTGAAACAATTCAAGCTTAGTTTCATCAGTCCACAAAACATTTTCACAATAGCATTGTGGAGTGTCAAGGTGGTCTTTGGCAAACTTCAGGCATGCAGCAATGTTTTTGTTGGAAAGCAGCGGCTTCCATTGTGGTGTCCTGCCATGGACACATGCCTGTTTTTCATATAGTAGACTCTTGAACAGAGATGTTAACCAGTTCCAGTGATTTCTTCAAGTCTTTAGCTGCCACTGTAGGGTTCTTTTTTACTTCATTGAGCATTCTGTGGTGTGCCCTTTGAGTCATCTTGGCTGGACAGCCACTTCTAGAGAGAGTAGCCACAGTACTAAATCGTCTCCATTTATAGACAGTTTGTCTAACTGTGGACAGATGAATATCTAAGCTCTTCGAGATAACTTTGTAACCTATTTCAGCATCAATTCTTGATCGTAGTTCTTCTGAGATCTCTTTTTGGTGGGGCATGGTCCACGTCAGCAGATGCTTCTTGTGAATAGAAACTGAAAATGTTTGAGTGCTTTTTATAAGTCAGAGTAGCTCTACACCACACCTCCAATCTAGTTTCATTAATTTGATGCCAGGTTTGCCAACTCCTGTCTCTAATTAGCTTTTGTTGGCATCATTAGCTTAGGGGTTCACATACTTTTACCAACCTACACTGTGAATGTTTGAATTATTTATTCAATATGTACAAGAACTATACAACAATTTGTGTTATTAGTTAAAACAGTTTATGTTCATTCATTATTGTAACCAGATTTTAAGGCATATTTATACATAATACACTTTTTCTTGCCACTGTACGCCTGACATTTTTCATGATTTAGCAAATTAATTATGTTTCAACCCTTCTCTCCGCAGGTTATCTTGAGCTCTGCATGCATCAACAGCTTCACCAGAATGCTCTTCTGCTCTTACTGTCAAGAGCTCTTCACACTGAAGCCCTGTAAGAACTACTGTCTCAATGTTCTGAAGGGCTGTCTCACCAACCAGGCCGATCTCGACCCAGAATGGAGCAAATACATTGGTAAGAGTCTCTTTCAGTCAGTGGAATTCGGAAAAATACATTTGGACCTGTTACAGATCAGGAGAAACTCCTTTACACTGTAGATTCTGTCAGTTTGCAGACTTCATCAGGATACAAATAAATAGTGCATAGTGAAACAAATCAGATTTTATTCAAACAGTCTGAGCTCCAACCCTCAGAGCCTTTATAATTTCCACTGAATCCTTCAACAGCACAAATGAATAGGGCTTTTCAGGTTGTATTCCAAACCAGCAAGACGATTAGCATTTCGAGCCATGGGTTTCCTCAGGAATTTACAGTGGGTTTTTACATTTAGCAGTTTTAGATTTATGAGTAAAATAAGATCTGTGGTGAAAATTAGCTACTTGAAGAGACTTTCACATTTTGTTCTAGAACATAAATTGCACACAGTCAAACCTCAAATGTTAATTTTAAATCTACTGTGTTTTCTAAAAACCTGTGTTGCTATCGCAATGCTAATTAAGGACTACAATTACCATGAGCATTGGAGCTAGATGTGCTTCATGAAATGGACATTGTTGTAATCCTTATTTAGTGACTGGTTAGCAACAAGCATTTTTACAAAACACAACGGCTTCAAAATCCACAATTGAGGTCTGACTGTGTGTTTATTTATTTTATTTTCTTTAACAAAACGTGAAAGTCTCTTTAAGTAACTTTCACCACAGATCTTTTTTTTTTTTTTTTACTCGTGATTCAAAAATCCATATTCTAAAAACCCATATGAAATTCCTGAGGGAACCCATGGCGAATTAGCTTTCCGGGTTTGCCAACAAATTGTCGTCATGGCGGAAAAGCTTTATAAGCATCTAATGTCAGATTCTCAGATTAATTAACCAATCAGATTGTTTTATTTGCACCTGGTGAATGTAGCTGAATCTTCTTAAAGGAATAGTTCAAAAATTACTTATAAACGTTTTTTAAGGGGATTTTTTTTAAGAATCTTCATGCAGCTCTTTTCCAATAGTAACCATGTCTGTCAAGCTCCAAAAAGAATAAAAACATCATATAATGACTTCCGTCTGTTCAAAGTTATTGTATTCTTTCAGAAGACTTGAAATAAATCGCACAAGACATGTACTACATTTATATTACTTTTACTGTAGGTGTTTTTGGGTGAGAAGATTCTTTCCAAAAATCTCCTTTTGTGTTCTAATAAAAAACAAAAAAAAAAACAAAAAAAAAAACAGCATATGGGTTTGGAATGGCATGACAGAATTTTCATTTTTAAGGGAACATTTCACCTCTCATCTTTGTGATTTTATCTGTTTAATGCGTGGAAATCAGTGGCATTAACAAGAAACGTTTTCGCAAACTTATGTGCCATTACCTTGGGTTTGAGATTTGAACTGCTGAAATAATGTTACAATAATTTTATAGTGACATACTGCAGTCATCTGCTGTTGTGCAAACTGTGTTGGAGTAAACAGTCCATTTGAACAAGGAATGTTTCTTTCTCAGTTTATTCCAGGCAGATATTGGGCAGAACTTTGGTTTGGCTTACATGGGCATTATGGGATGTTTTTAACATTGCTTCCAATGAGTGGTCTGTGTGCAGATGACTTGGCTAAAAGAGGATGTCCGGTTGCCGTGTGTAAGCCCAGTTTTGTGCAGGAATGAAGTGAGACACAAACCCTGAATCATTTTGAGGTGAATTGTTCTGTGGTGTTTTTCTGGAGGGCCAGTGTCCGGTTGCATAAAGCACCTTAAGTATAATTTCCCCTTAAGAACACCGTAAAGTTTCCCTTAAATTTAAAGGAGTTGCAGAAAAAAACGTTGTGTTACTTAAGGGGTTTTATAGGTAAAACGTCATAATCCCTTTTGGTTTCCCTTAAGAATGTATTTTTTAATCTAGAACACCCTTTAAACACGCTAAGTGTTGCATAAAGTCCATTAAGTGCCATTTTTCTAAGCAAACCTTAAGGTTGGGTAAAGTGTACATTAAGAGTTAAAGTGTTTCTAAAAAACAAGATGGCTTAGTTTATAGAACCAATTGAAGAGTACAGTAGGTCAAGGCAATTTTTTTGCGATAGAAAAACTACTGCAGGAGTGCATATTTGACCGTCACATAATATAGTATAAAGTTAAAGTTTTTTCTATGTGGTTAAATTGCTCAAATGTTGGACAGGAAATTTCTGATCTTCTGAAAGTAGGTAGGGACATGTTGTATCCATGGTAACAGTAGAATTTAATTATAGTAAAATCTCACTGTAGTAAATTCCTTAATGGTTTCCCTTAGCTAAGAGAACTGTCTAAGGCATTATATGCAACATCCTCATGTCATTTCTACAGGTAAGAGAAAATCACACTTTACTGTAAGTGTTATACTTAAGGGAAAATATTAAGGTGTTTTATGCAACCAGGCACAGGCTCCTAAAATCAACTGCTAGGGGAAATAAAAAGGGGCTAGACCTCAGAGTAAGAGCCCAGCTGACAAGTCGTGTGTGTGTTGGCAGCTGCCATTCCCGGAGCGTTTGAGTGTATCTGTGAAGCTTTAGCGTTATGCCATCAAGCGAACATGTTTACTTGGTACTGAAAAAGTCCATCTTGCAACGGGTCGGCCACAGCCCAGAAGAACACCACCAGCGTTTCCACTCCATGATGCTGAGCGAGGTCGGCCGCCTGTTTGCCTTTGCCCAGCAGCTCCGTGACGCCTGCCGGTGGTGGGTGCTGGCCAAGGTGGACAGCAACGCCGAGGATGTCATCAACCTGGTGGTTCTGACGCAGTTCATCTCCCGGTTGCCGAAGGGGATGGCCGAGTGGGTCCAGTGCCACCAACCGGCATCACTGGACGAAGCGATCCAGCTGGCGGAAGACCATCTGGCAGCATATACGGGGGCCGGCACACCTCACACCCTTTCTCTCACTAGTGTCTTCTCCCCTGATCTCTCTCCCCCCACCTTCCTTCCGTCCTGTTCCGTTTCCCCAGAAACATGGGAACATTCCCACAAGACCGGCTCCCCGGTCATGGGGGTTCTCTGCTCCCACAAACCTCGCCTCTCCCCTCCCTTCATCCCAGGTGAAGGAGTCCGCTGCCACGAGTGTGGGTGGGAGGCTTGGGCCGGTCTGCTGGAGTTGCGGGGAGCCGGGTCATGTTCGGCTCTTGAAAATTATCTTCCAAGTGGGGATTCTGAAAGAAATCCTCACTGATCAGGGCACAGCTTTTATGTCACGTACACTACGCAAGCTGTATGAATTATTGGGTATTAAATCGATTTGGACAAGCGTGTACCATCCACAAATGGATGGCTTGGTTGAATGATTTAATAAGACCTTAAAGAATATGATTTGTTAGTTTGTGCACGAAGACGTTCAGAACTGGGATAAGTGGCTCGAACCCCTATTATTTGCAGTGCGAGGGGTACCGCCAGCCTCCACTGAGTTTTCCCCATTTTAATTGTTATATGGGCGTAAGCCCCATGGTGTGTTAGACGTCATGAAAGAAAATTGTGAGAAGGGACCTTCACAGAGCAAAAATGAAATTCAATACATTCTTGACCTGAGAGCAAAACTCCACACACTGGGGCGACTATCACAGGAGAATTTGCCACAGGCGCAAGAACGTTAATCCCGGCTTTATAACGGGGGAGCTCAGCTACGGGAGTTTGCACAGGGAGATAAAGTGCTTGTATTGCTGCCCACATCAAGCTTGAAATTACTCGCAAAGTGGCAAGGGCCCTTTGAGGTCACACAGCGAGTTGGGGAAGTCGACTATGAGGTATTACGTAAGGATAGGGGCGGGGCACGTCAGATTTACCACCTCAACCTACTAAAACCATGGAGAAAGGCAGTCCTCGTATCCTTGGCGACAGTATTTCCGGAGAGGGAGGAGCTCGGACTGGAGGTGAATCTAAAAGCCAATCAATTCACCCCGGTCCCTTGTGGAGACCACAGTTGCTGTTTTGCTGGTAATTGCTATTTCTATGTTTACAGTGAGAGACTGGGGAAATAAAAAGGGGCCAGATCTCAGAGTGGGAGAGAGAGCCCAGTTGACAAGTCGTATGTGTTTAGGCCGCTGCCATTCCCAGAGCGTTTGAGTGTATCTGTGAAGCTTAAGCGTTACACTGTCAAGCAAACGTGTTTTCTGTCATTAATAAATTTACCTTTGAGTTGGATTCACCATCTTCCGCTTCCTCATTCCTTGAACCTTGTTAAAATTGTAAAAACTGAAATAGCATTTTATCCAGCTTAGTGTCACAGATACTAGGAAATGCAAATTACTTTCATTTACATAAAAGCACATGCTAGACCAACAATATTACCCTAAATGTTGTCCCAACTAGCCGAACAGAGTTGTCTGAACGAACAATTTCATGTTAAACAATTTTTTTGCGAAACTGCAGCATTGCAATATGAATAAATTATGCGTTTAGTGTAAAAGCCTTATTTGTTGCTATTTATTGACTTTATTTATGCTGTTATTGTTATTTTTAACAATGTTTGTTGATTGCAGGGTTGTAGTAATATGACCAAAATCTTGTATCACCTTAGAATAGGGTGACCAGATTCCTGCTTGTGGAAAACGGGACAGCCCCCTCCCAGCAAAAATTAAACTGATGTATCCTTACCTAGGCGCAGATCAATGCAAAGTAGAGGGTGCATTCGCATCTGTAACTGTTGTCACCTTGTACTTTTCACTGGCAGCAATTTTTCTCAGTGTGCGCTTGTCTTTCTAGAGTTTATCATAAAATGCAGAGCAGTCCAGTCCAAAATTAAGATGTACGAAAAGCATTGTCCTAATGACTGTTACGCTGAGTCGAGATTTATCTGGTGTCCATGCTGCTTTCATTAATGAGAACAAATGCTCCATAGATGCAGATGTCCCAGGCAGGCATAAAACAAACTCCACGACCTTGGCTATGACTCTGAAGTTGATGGCCTTAGTGTCCAGCTCACGAAAAACATCTGTCCATCTCTCAGACACGGCCGTCTTGTTCATATTCCACTCAGTGATGCGTCAAGTGACAATGTTTTTTGCGCAAGCCCACTCATCAAAGAGTGTGGTTTCGTCAATCAAACTGAGAGCGGGGATTCTGCAGTAGAAGTGTTGGAGGCTGATCTGAATGTCTTTCCACTCTGGGATGTCTCTCAGTAGGGCCCACTCAAGTGTTCTCCAATGAGCAGCTCCAATTTTGGAGGTAATCCACCGATGCTGAATAAAAGTTTCTGACTGCACAAAAGAAATCATCCGCTCGCATGTCACCAGCTTCAACCAGGGCATCCAACTGCTTTTTTAATTTTTTTATCCCCTTTTCTCCCCAATTTGGCATGCCCAATACCCACTACTTACTAGGTCCTCATGGTGGCGCGGTTACTCACCTCAATCTGGGTGGCGGAGGACAAGTCTCAGTTGCCTCCACTTCTGAGACCGTCAATCTGTGTATCTTATCACATGGCTCGCTGTGCATGACACCGCGGAGACTCACAGCATGTGGAGGCTCATGCCTCTCCGCGATCCACACACAACTTACCACGCGCCCCATTAAGTGCGAGAACCACTAATCGCGACCACGAGGAATTAACCCCATGTGACCCTACCCTTCCTAGCAACCGGGCCAATTTGGTTGCTTAGGAGACCTGGCTGGAGTCACTCTGCACACCCTGGATTCGGGCTACCCAGGCCCCATCCAACTGTTTTTTAATATCATAGGGTATGAATGATTCCTCCAGCCTGGCCTGTAAAACTTTTCTCAGGTCTTACAGTAAAAAGTGGCTGTTTGCTTGAGTGCAAAGCCAATCCAAAGTTTAGTGCAAGGATCGCTGAAAATGAAACTTTGGGCATTTTTCTTGAGAAAGAAAGTATACACGCAGACCATTGAAAATGTGTAATATTCTTCCAAGGGCTGGACCGAGATAGAGGAAATGTGTGTTGCCATGCTGCAGTAATATATTTTGAACTTGACAATAGTCAAAGTTATAAAAAATATAAAAACACTCAACATGGTTTTAAAATCATTCTTACCATAATGCTAAATTTTACATTATGCCACATTTCATTCTCATTTGTTGTTGACAAATATTATTTTAATCAATATTATTATAAAATATTATAAACTCAAGCAACAAATATTCTTTTGCGTGCTTCATTTGAGGAGGTAAAACAAATTACAAGTTTTATGAGTGATTATCATCATGCGACAGTTTGCAGATAAAATATTTCTGCTCTGTAACGGCTTTTGTGAACCAACACCACAGATGTCGCTTCTATTTTAATAACAAGCTCCTCTTCATTTTCTTGACATGTTTTGGAGTTGTCCCATTCTGTGGAGACTCCAAAACATGATTGAGTAGCACGAGTGATACCGCTCTGCACTCTCCAGTAAATATCGGGAAGACTGCTGGACTCGCGTGCACTTGCATGCTCCAGAGATAGTGCACGCGACACTCACATGAAACACAGACGAGCGTGTCAGATGAGAAGCATATAAAGCACTAATGAAGCACCAAGCACGAGATGAATGTCATTGAATTTGCTTGGGCGACCACCGAAAACTTTTTAACGCCATAAAAACCTTGTCCATGTTTCTTCAATTATCTCAGTCTAACGTGAAGAACACTCTTCTCAAGTACAGTATGTGAACGCAGACGCTTCTAGCTATGCAAGCTCTATTTCAAGTGTGTTAGATTAAATGCAAAAATTGAGACTTTGAAATCTCAAGTTTCTCAGATGTTTCTCCTGAGGAAAAGATCCCAGTAATCTCACATGTGTCTCCTCTAGAGTTTTGGAAGATATTTCAACAATGTCTCAAACTGTGCTCATATTGATACGATTCCATGATATACTGTATGAAATCTACAATCAAAAGTCAAGAGATCTCATTATGAATTCTTCCAAAAGCAAATGATCTGAGCTATGCAATCCACATGAATTTTATAGCTTTATACTCTTACTGCATGACAACATTTGTCTCATTTGTATCTGTTTATTTCTCCTAAGGAATTTTAGGAGTCACAGCTGACCTCTCCTGAGCAATACAGTTTTCCTCTGGTAAATCTCAGTGTTTGCAGTAGCGAGTGTTCGTCTGGCAGTATTGTCCCGAGCAGACAGAAATAGCTGTTGAGCTTCAGTCTAGTAGAGCCTCCATTCAATGAACTGATGCCACATGCAAATACATCCAATTTAAATTCAATGCAAATTCTTCTTAACAAACAACTCTCTGTTGTGCATATTGGAACGTAGCATTACAACATTGGAAACTGTTATAAAACACACACATTTAGGGTGTTTAAAAAGAGCTATGTAGTTAGTGTATGGTTACTGTAGTCCTAACGGATCTGCCTCTCCACATTCTCAACTAACACAACTCCAATGACAAATGATTCCTCCTCTTCAGGTTTTTTTTTTCTTCTTTTTTTAATTCACTTGCATATTTATCCTTGTTAGCATTTGACAAAAACACAAATTAGTCTTGCCCTTTCTGCAGTCCTCTGTTACCAAAGTGTAAATGCATCCTTATCGATTTTATTTGCTCATTTCTTCTTAATTGCATGATTTGTTTCATTAGGTAACAGGATCTAGCCACAACTTCACAATTCATGAAAATTCAAGCCCCGAACACTTCCTGTGTCCTGAGATGGCCTGCTCATGAATAAGAGATAAGTGGTGAAAACAGGACTCACAACATTGCAGAGGTCCAAACCAAGTTTTTATGGAGTTTAATTAGGGAAAATTATAATGTGTTGTTTTTAATGTAAACTCTCTAAATCAGCTTTTCTGAACATGCTTGAAAATTGCTCAAAATACATAGTGTTTTGTTTAATTAATAGTTTAATAAAGCTCCACTTTAACATTATTTAGTTGCTAATGTCAGTCAAGTATTATTAAAATGTAGGCTATATGTAATACATTGGTTGCAATGTACACTCTGCGATTAAGCTGGAATAGGAGAAAGTATTTTAATAATAATAAATACAAATATAGCTGCAAGCAGCAATGCGGATTCCTCCTCAAAACTGCAAATTATGTAACAATTTACATGGTAGAGACATGTACTTCACACATGTACACAACATTTCATTAATTTGTTATTAAACATTGCAAGAGTCTTCATATGAACTGGTGATTCAATCAAAGTATCAGTTTTATGACTAGCGGATTTGTAAAGCATTATTTTAGCGTTAGCGATAAATAATAGTAAACTGTAATTCTGTCATCTTTTGACATATCAAGGTGAAATTGAGCACAGTACTTCAGAGTGATGTCATCTTGAATCCTGTTAGGATGGAAAAAACACTAGTCAAAATGGCATTAGATTTTTTGGACATATGGATATTGAGACAATGTGGACATTTACATAAATGTGCACCTTTCAGCCATTTTGTATTGTATTCATTTTTACTAAATATCAAATTGAAAGACATGTATCCTACACATACATAACGAGTTTCAAGTCAATTGGAGCTATGGTTCAGGAGGAGTAGATTTGTGTAGTTTTGGACAAATTTGTATTGTACAGGAAAATCCATCATGGTGGACTTTATGGGTTCTAGAGGCTTTTTTGTTCCTCATGAGAAATGAGGCATATATACCAGGTTTCAGAAATGTGGGACTTATGGGGTGGAAATGGCATCACTTTGAAAATGGACAAATTGGAGCGTGGCCTGTAGCGCCACCTATAGGCTCACATGGGCCATTTTTGGTGTGGTAGTTACTCATGGCCTGTAGTATCAATGTGCCAAATTTCCAAACTTTTTACCAAGGAGATCTTGAGTTATTGGGCAATTTAGAGCTACAGGAATAATAATAAGAAGAAGAGTAACAAAAACAATAGGTTTTCTCCTATCGGAGGAATCCTAAAAAAAATCATATTTCTGCTTTGAACTTCAGGGATTTTTAGTAAGAGTTATTTAGCAATAAACATCAACAGGTTAAACAATTAATATATATAAGAACATTGTAATGGAATGTTACTGATTCTGTACAAGCATAGGTTGTACTTTAAATGTACTTTTAAATATTTAGGTATTTTATTAGATAATAGTCTGACGTTTAAACCACACATTGATAATTTGGTGAGGAAGTTGAGAGTGAAGTTGTGATTCTATTTTAGATATAAGTCTTGTTTTTCTTTGAATGTTATAGAAAAAAAAAATGTGTTGCTGCTACTTTTTTACCTGTATTAGATTATGGTGATATTTTATACAGAAATGCTTCAGCTACATCATTACATATGCTCGACAGTTTATCATGGGGTTCTGAGATTTGTTACATTGTATGCAAAGGTTGACTGGCCTTTGTTAAATATGCATAGGTTGTTGCATTTGTATGCATTTATTTATAAAGCACTGGTTGGTTTGTTACCATTATATCTTACAACTTATGTTAGAATTCAGAGCAATTGACATTATAGCTTACGATTGGAAGATTTATTACCTGCACTGGTACCTAAAGTGAGAACAGAATTTGGAAAAAAGGCCTTTGCTTTTGCTGCTCCCTTGTCTTGGAATACACTTCAGCAAACTTTGAGTCAGCAGTGTTTGGTGCCTTAAGTGATTTTAGGAGACATGTTGAAGATTTTATATTCCAGAACTTTGGTCAGTGTCAGTCTGTTAATGTATAGTTAGACTTACTACATCTGTGCCTGTATCGATTGCCTCTTGTTTTAAGTTGTATTGTTGAATTGTTTTATGCAGCCTTTTTGGCCAGGTCTCTCTTGGAAAAGAGATTTTTAATCTCAAGGGATTAACCTGGTAAAATAAAGGTTATATTAATAATAGGTGAATTATGGACCGGGCCAATAGGGCCAGTGCCCAGGGGCCCTTGACTACCAGGGGCCCTGGGCTGCAAGGTCTCGCGGCCCATTAGCATCAAACAAATGTTTATATACGCTTAAATATGTGGACCCCAAAGCCTAGACAAGGCACCTTCAATAGTGCCCTGTGACTATGAGGGCCCCCAGCCGTCTTATAGGGCCCCTGTTTCAAATTACATTTTTTTGAGACACTCTTTAACAGCACTCGCATCATATTTGATACATGAATTATAAAGCCTCTACATCAGGGGTCGGCAACCTATGGCTCGTGAGCCACAAGTGGCTCTTTGTTAAAAATCAAGTGGCTCGTGGGGTGTCTCACCGTTCACATGATCGTTTAAAACTTTCTAGAGAGAATTTTCAAACAGAAAGTGTGGGTGCGATTGCAAAGCTTTAAGTCAATGACACTGTTTTGATTTCCTTCCGAATTTGTCGTACACCCAACTCCTGGTGAACGAGGTTTGAAATGAACACCCGCCAAATGCGGATTTTCATGTGGAGATTTTGCTGATGTACCAGCCACTGTGGAAGGCGACCTGTAAGACTTCTAGGAGTGATATATTACAAGAAATTAGACACAAAGATGCATGTTTGACGAAACATGATTATATTTTGAAGAACAGACGAAAGATTAGCCGCTGATGCGAATCTGTTTTTATATGTGTGCAGTGAGCTCTGCTGTTCACGACTGCAATGAAAGCGCTTCTCCAAGATACGCACATGCATAGAGTTCTGGACCTCGTTTCCCAATAACTATTGATCTTAGCGGTTAAGAGCATTTTTTACGAGCGATTTTATGAACGTTTGTTATTTTTTATGTGCGCCCAGGGTGTGATATAGCACCCGCCACCCGCAAAATGTGACGAGGCTCAATCCATTTCGCGAGCACCTTGTCCAAATGTATTTCATGCACGAGTCATTTTGCTCATCTACCCGCAACCGGCGGGCGACCTGTAAGACGTTTCGGAGTGACACATGACAAGAAATACTGTTAGTCACAAAGACGTGCTTGAAGAAACAGACAAAAGAAAAGCCGTCAATGCTTGTAAGTGCTCCTTTTCCTCTGTTTCATTCAACTGACAACTGTTTGGAAGAATAATGTAATCTGTGAGAATGCTGCAAATGATCTCCGATCATCTCGTGAGGTGCTGTGAGTTTCGCTTTATTTCCATGGAGCAGTTTGCTCTAACTTATTGTGAACGCAACTCTGCAGGTTCAGTCATTTATACAGGTATCTTTGTATTAAAGAAACAAAGACGAAAGTGATTAAATCATAGTAATACAAGTTCACCTTGAACCTAAAATGTTGTTCTATTTTATTTTCTTTAGGCAGCATTAACTGTATTACCAAAACACAATACAAACACAAATTTGATAAGAACACATTTGGCAGCATTTTTAGGGGATTTATTAGGCTTATTTATTATGATGATTATTATAATCATCTTTACATTTATAATTGTCTTTAGTTCTTAATTTGTATGCTAGTAATTTTTCACCTGTTGCCGCACACTGATACTTGCATGATGGCAAATGTTTGGATTTGGGGAGGTGGTTATATATAAGATTTTTTAATCACTTCATTATTTTCAATGATTTTTTCGTTTCATTTAAAGTGCAATTTGAATTTAGAAATGTCTTTTAATTTTTTCATGTTTCAATAAATTAATTACATTTTTAAAGCAAAATCAATAAAGCAAAAATATTCACCGACCTTGGGGGTTGACCATATAATCAGATATTGTGATATTTTAAATGCGATTATCATTAAAATATGTTTTACATATCGCTCAGCCCAAAAGGGAAGTAATTGTTGCGTGGATCTCAACTTTAAAATATAATTCAATCTAAAAGAACATTTGCCCCAGGGCCCTCACTAGTTATAATCCGCCTCTGAATACAATTTATGCTCAATCAACAGCATTTGTGGCATAATGTTGATTACCGCAAAAAATCTGTGTAACACTGAGACACTTACAATGGAAGTCAATGGGGGGTCAATCCGTAACCATTCAAATACTCACAGTTTCTAAAGTATAGACACAAGATGTGTGTTAACATGATTTAATAGTAATAAAATCACTTACTAACCGCATCTGTGTGAAGTTATATCCAATTTTACAATTTACCATGTTAAACCCTAAAACAACCATAAAAACAACGTTTTAGACCATTTTAACAACTTTGGTTGTTAAACAAGTGGTTTTGTAAAATCATAAGTGTCACATTTCTGTTTTTTAAACTCTTGTGTTGTGTTCGTTTTGTTCTAACACATTTTGTGTTCCCGTTCAAAAATACCTGGAACACAACATGAGGGTTAAACCCTCCAAAAATTGGCCCCATTGACTTCCATTGTAAGTGCCTCACTGTAACCTCCATTTGCGCTTTTTTTAAGAAAAGGAGGGACGAGTCGTAATTAATTTTTGTTATCATTAACACTATGCCACAAATGCTGTCGATTGAGCTGAACTTGTATTGAACCCAGATTAGAAAACAATCAGAAAATAGTAGAATTTTATTCTTAAGAATGTGTCGTGAATCTGGCCCCAGGAGCAAAAGCTCTTAGAGTTGGTAAGTTTGATTCATTTCTGAATTTCAATGAATTATTCAAAAGTCTTTATTTTTGTGTGGCATTTTTGTTTGTTTGTTATGTTGGTGCATATAGGGTACAGAGGGGCTAAAGGCCCATTTCACGTACTGTACATTGAAAAATGTATCAAGATTCAAAAAATTTATTTATTTATTTTATTTTTTCATATTAATGGAGCAACATAATTTGCGTGACAAGGAATAATAATAGAAGGATTTTTTGATTAAAATTCAGTTTTTTAAAAAAAGGTAATGAGGAAGCTTTTTACCCCACACTTATAGTGATATTGTGTAGATATAGGGGCAATAGTTACAGTGCAAAATTAGTCAAATAATGCAAATCATTTTGAGACAGCAAGATGCTTTTTTGAGTAACAAATTTAGATAATGCTTACTCAAAATAACTACAGGGGCCTTTAGCACCTGCAGCAACCCCAAATACTATCCTTTCACTTATTGGACAGCTATTAAAAAACTTTTGATTGAATGACCTTGAACAACGTTCAAATAAATGTTTTCATTTGAGGAATTTACATTAGCTACATAAATTTGCAAGATTTAAAAAACACCTTGTGCCCCGTTGTACCCTACCATACCAGTCAGCAAAAATACTTAAATATAATTATTCTCAGTGTGGAAAACATGCCTTGATCATTTTAAACTAGATTTGAGTTTTTTAGTTTTTACATTTACATCTTGCCCAGTGCTAACAATGAAAGCATTGTGGAAATGTAACAATTGTAGAAATAGCTTACATCTCTTCTGTGTAAACAAGTGCACTTTTCGCCCAAGTTAACAGTTTGATCCTTTTGACATCACTGAAACACAATGCTAAGGTGTGCAATAACAACACGCTCCATCGGATGACATACACGACTCGTGATCGTGCCTGTGAAACTGTCGAGAGGGACTTAATAACAGCTGTTTGTTTTGAGTTTGATCTCACAGGCAAACTGACTGTATTGCAGGAGAACACACGCTTAAATCAAACACAAATAAATAATGACAGCTCTGCTGCTGGGGGACGTGGCCACAATCACAAGTGTTGAACGGAAACGGTTAATAGCTTGCAGCTGTGTTTGGGGGATAATTGTGGAAAAGCAAGACTGGGGCTGTACTTACTGTTTACTGTGCAGTATACACTGTATCCTGCCTACTATTTGCTGCATTTTATGCTTCATTGTTGCCTCATAACCACGAGTTATCATCTTGAATATTTGGTCAATTTGCATTTTTGCGCTCAACCCTTTGGCAGTCTAATACTTTGACAAAGTTGTATGCGTCATTTTATGTTTTGCAGAAATACTGTATATTTAGGCTAATATACTATTTCTAATGTTTGGCAGTCACTCTATTCATAGGCAAGACTGTAGATTGTAGAATTAACATGAAGGGGAAACTAACACTTCTGTTGACTGACCTGGACACCATGACCATCAGCTGATACTGATAATGTCAAAATGAGCAAACGTTGGCCGCTCAGTCTGTCTGTCACTGATTTTATCTTTTGGATGGCATTGACTGAATTCTGCATTACTGGAAACTGTAAAAATGTTACATTTTGAATTGAAGTCTTAATGGGTATCTTTCAGATTCATATTTATTGCATCCCAGTAGAGTCATATTGTCTGGCCAGTATATTATTAAAGCTGTGATGCCAGCTCACTCCTGCCCTGTGCCCACTCAGTGCCCAGCTGCTGTTGAGCATCTGCAGATCATGTTTGGAGGGTTTTGTGGAGTTTGGATCTTCAAACATGCAGTCCACGCCTGAGAAAATAGATGTTGACAAGAAAGAATGTTTCCCACTGTCATATTTGTGGACAAATCTGTTGCCACACCCGTCAGCTGGAATTAGAACTGTCTGGGAAAGTATTAGAGACAGTTTCTACATCCATCCAGCCTTTTAAATTAACTTTTTATTTTTTAATGAATTTGGTTGGAATTGGGAAAACGTACAAAGCCTCTTTAAGAACATGTATGAATCATATTTCACCCCAAAAAGACAGAAATATGAGATTATATTTAGCAAGAAAGACTATTTTTTTGGACCATTAAGACTTTTTGGATTATTTTACTGACAATTAAAGTTGAAGTGTGCTATTTCTGCGCCTCTAGCGTCATCAAACAGATTTGCAAAAATAAACATTGCTTTCTGAATACACCCCCCCATCTGTCGTTGAGCGAACAAACAGATAGTCCCACCCCCAACTCACACCATTGGTCGAGCCAATGTTGCTGTCGGGCTGGATAGGTCACTCAAAACAAACAGAGGAATTGTTATAGTGCCACAGAGACACAGTCTTTACAGTTTTCGATTAAATGAACCTTCGAATGGCTTGCTAACCCTCCTGAGCCCCGAGCATGGCTGCTGTGTGCATTTCCCTTTTTGATTTGTAACTAGTAGCACCTAATAAACAAGCAAAAAAAAAAAAAAAAAAAGAAAAAGCTTTCCTAAAAATATATGTCTACATATCTACTGATTATCATTGTTACATGTCTGTCAAACATGTTGAGTGATCCAAACATCATCTGCAGCCTGAAACTGAACTTTTGATCAGATTTTAGGAGTGAATGCACTTAACTGCATAGAGAGCTATAGGATGCTCCCTTGCTCCCTATTTAGTGAATGACTTAACCTCCAGTGTGCTGTCTGTCTGCACTGGTCTCAGAACAGTTTGAAATGCACCTTATTTTCATCCTAACTCCATATAAAGCCTCTGAAAGCAACATTTTTCAGCTTTTGGATGAACCCATTTATTCTCAATGTGATAATGTACAATAAATATAGGAATGCATTTACTGATGTTAATGAATAGAATCGTATTATACAGTGATAACAAAATAAAATATAACAAAATGTATATTAAAATGAAGTGAAATGACCCACAGATGTGTTCAAGTTGAAAATAACTAACATGTTTTTTCTACTTTTGAGGAACTGCGGTGCCAGTGTCCACATATGTGGACATCATGTTTATAAGCGCACTGACGCGCAAAACATTTACAGATTTTTTAAAGCGGCATATCAAACGAAACTAGAGTCTTTTTAGAGACAACCAAGCAGATTTCAATGAAAAAAAGTAGAGATTTCTTACTAGAGGCACTTTTGTTGGCGCTGTGCTCATAGAAGCGTTTCACGGAAATTGACGGCATGCTGTTGTGTCACGTGACTTGGTGCACCAGAAGTTTAACCCTCCCTCCAGGACATCTATACCAGGCAGTGTGTGAAGAAAGCTCGGAGGATCATCAGAGACTCCAGCCACCCGAGCCATGGGCTGCTCTCACTGCTATCATCAGGCAGGCGGTATCGCAGCATCAGGACCCGCACCAGCTGACTCCATGATAGCTTCTTCCGCCAAGCAATCAGACTTTTGAACTCTTGATCGATCACGATACATATATCAGCACCGCACTTTATTAGCCTCAGAATGGACTCACATTTTATACTTCTCTTAATAACACACTAGCAACTGACTATCAACCGAAAGCTGAATGTCAACACTTCATCTTATTTTGTGTATACTGTACATTGTATATTATTAGGTGTATATTGTATATTGTGTTGTGTAACAAGATGTGTAATCTGTGTTGTGTAAATCAGATGTTTATTGTAATTGTCATACTGCTATGTTGCTTGGAACTGCACCCAAGACTTTCACCCACTGTTGCACTTGTGTATATGGTTGAGTGACAATAAAGGCATTTGATATGATTTTGATTGAAATGACAGTCTAGTGAACAGTATTCAATCTGTTTTTATTCATTTCAGTTATGCATTGCGTATAGCAAAGCCAAAATACAACGTCCATGCATGTGGACGCGGGGTCGCACGAGGTTGAAGTTGTCATTGCGTAATAAGCTGGGATAGGAGAAAGTATTTGGACATCTCAAAAGTTACATACATAACTAGCTTTATGAACATCCTCGTTTAAGCACAGTTCATTATTAATACCGTAATCCAAAAAAATAAATAAAAAAATACAATTAAAATTAAACATTTTATTATATTATTTATTTATTACAATAAAGAGAAAATGTAATGAATAATTTAACGAATCACCATGGGAATAATGAGAAAAACTACCTCAAAGCTAAAGCATCCTGATACATTATAGTAAAGAGAATTTAGGTGGAAAATGTTTAAACTTGTAAATTTACACTTGAAATATTTTTGACTATTTAAAAAAAAAAAAAAATCACTTTGGAATTTTAGAACAAAATTCCATCAAATTTATAAATATATTAAAGTTCTTTTTTTCAGAGATTAATCTATTTCAAATAATTCAATTTTGATGGAAATTTGTTACTAAATCGAAATCTTAATCTTAAAATCTTAAACATTGGCTTAAATATTTTGTGTGTGTGTGTGTGTGTGTGTGTGTGTGTGTAATTGCCAGGAAAATATTTTCATTTTATTTTATATTTTGCAAAACAAAAAAACAAAAAAAACAAAAAAATCACCCTTATGTCGTTCTAAACTTGTATGCAGTAATGATTTCAGTAGAACACAAAAAAGAAATGTATAAGGAATCTTCACGCAGCCCTTTTCCATATAACAACAGCTCATAGTGACCATGGTGCTTGACAGATGTGGTCACTATGAACTGCCATTGTATAAAAAAGAGCAGTGTTAAGATTCTTCATAAAATCTCCTTTTGTGTTCCATTAAATAATAACAGCATATTGGTTTGGAACCATATGAGGGTGAATAAATGATGACTGTTCCTTTAATTGTCCAAAAAATCAGCCTAATTTTTCTTTTGTTTTACGATGAAATGTTGTGAGCTGTTAATCATATAAATCATATTCAACAGATAAAGAAAAACGACAGTCCAGTAGACTTGTAGAGCTTGTTATACATGAGACATTTTTAAGAGCTGTCTGTCTCTGTCGCTCTTTCACGTCTCTCTTCCATGTTCTGTTTTGATTTGACAGATGCCATGTTGCTGTTGACAGAGCGACTGGAGGGACCGTTCAACATCGAGTCTGTCATGGAGCCGATAGATGTGAAGATATCAGAGGCCATCATGTATATGCAGGAGAACAGCATGCAGCTCTCCCATCAAGTATGTTTGCAACTTCTTGCCCCTCTCATCCTCCACCCAGGCCGGCACAGCCGTGTTTGTCCATAATGATCATGTTGTGATATCAAGTCTTGTACAAGCAAGCCTAGAATTTAGCGATCTGAACCCTGTCATCCTCCATTCCAGTTTTATTTTTAACAACATAGTTGCGGATGGTCAGAAATTTGTAGCTCAGCGCACACGCCAGTAAATGTGTCTTTGCATCTCTCTGCGTTCTGACGCGGCCACTAATTGTAGTTTCTCAAGAAGAAAAAATGACAAAGTGTGGTTAACTTGCAGGAGACGGTATTATCCTAACCCCCTCAGGGGATTTAAGTTCTTGGAATAGTTAAATATGACGTTTGTAATTTTTTTGTCATTAGAATACTTTCCCGTATCCCAGTTTAGTATGCAGAGCCAACTATATGTATATAGGCAATTTATAGGTTGATTTCCCTGAGAAGTGTAACACGGCTACTTTGTGGTGCTATCAAAACATTGCTCGGTTTGTTTGAGCATCCTGACCAGCCCAGCATAGAAACATGAACTGTCTGTCTCAACAGCACTTTTCATATCACATTAATATAATTAGATTTTTCATGCAGTTTTTAATTGCATATAACTTTAGAGAAAACATATTTGTCTTTTTAAATATGTAGTATTGGTCAAGTCGCAGGATGATATAGTATGAACTAGTACTAATGGCGAAACCAGGATTAAAAATGACAAAAAAAGAAACTGTAATCAGTCACAGTGCCTCAAATATACACTTTCACACATTCATAGAGATTTGACCTAAAATCACTTTTCGCTTTGTTTTAAAAAGTGGTGACGACAGATGGGGGGTAACAGGCGAACTCATGAATATTACTTATGCATGAATAATTTCAAATAATCTTTTACAGTATTGATGAAGAAATAGTCCATGTGTTGTATTGATCCAAAGTACAGTATTTCCTCTTCTTCAAGTCAAAACTAAAATGCAAACATTAACACGATGATTAGAAATGTAAAAAACAAAACAAAAGTCTGAACCATTTAAACTACAATGTCATAGTTGCCGAACAATTCAAGTGCTCAGATGAACATTTGACATTTAATTTGATAACACATATGTTTGCCTTTTGCTTTGAAATTTCACTGGAAAGTAGCACGAGCGGTGTAAATTTACACCGTTTTTTTATTTAAAATTTTTTGGAAACATTTTTTCCATAATTGGCGGAAATGTCCTTTTAATTTAGTCAATATTTCCTCATGCCATATTTATTCATTTTATTCATATTTACTCTGACTAAAATGGCATGTGTTTTAAGTCAATAAATGTAACATATTTTAGTTGCCGATAATGTGCAAAATGACAAAAATGTGTATCAAACTTTAACAGAACAAACTTTAACCAAATATTCAAATATTTTGAAAAATGTGTGAACTACTTACAATTTTTTTTAAATATGTATCAAATGTAATGCACATTAATGTTTAATATTTTACTGTTCTGATAACCTGAGCTAGTGAAATAATAGCATATAATGAATATACTTAAGTATTAGCTCCATTTACAAGTTACGGAAACACTTTACAATAAGGTTCCATTCGTTAACATTAGTTAATGCATTAGGTAACATGAGCAAACAATTAACAATATAGTGTTTATAAAGGGGCGCTGGGTAGCTCAGTGGTAAAAGATGCTGGCTACCACCCCTGGAGTTTGCTAGTTCAAATCCCAGGGTGTGCTGAGTGACTCCAGCCAGGCTTCCTAAGCAACCAAATTGGCCCGGTTGCTAGGGAGGGTAGAGTCACATGGGGTAACCTCCTCGTGGTCACTATAATGTGGTTAGTTCTCGGTGGGGCACGTGGTGAGTTGAGTGTGGTTGAAATGGCGTGAAGCCTCCACACGCACAATGTCAAGCCACGTGATAAGATATGCAGGTTGACGGTCTCAGACGCGGAGGCAGCTGGGATTCATCCTCCGCCACCCAGATTGAGGCGAGTCTCTACACCACCACGAGGACTTAGAGCGCATTGGGAATTGGGCATTCCAAACTGGGTGAAAAAGGGGAAAAATTCAAAAAAACAATATAGTGTTTATAGCATTTATTAAGTAAGGAATAATTGACATCGGGCTGTTGAATTATTGAAGAATAATGCACACCCCGAGGTGATAATGACATGCAGTGGAGTGGCCATTAAACCTCGGGTGTGCATTATTTTTTAATAATTCAACAGCCCGTCATCAATTATTCCACTTATTCCACGGTTATCACACATCAAGACATCGTTCAGGGTTTTATATCAAGACATTTTTTGGTTTTCGTGCCTTAAACGCTCTTGTGAGTGGAACTACTTTCTTCTGCCACAGATTCAGCATCTTGTTTTGATACAGCCTGATGATACAGCCCCTTGCTAGTTCGAAAACGTCATTTTAGATCTAGCAGGAGGATTGCGATGCTTGCGCTGCATTACTGCAGTACTTACTGAAGTAACAAGGTAGAGCGTTTGTGCATGTGTGTGTGATTGTGTTTGTTTGAGACGAGAGTGAAAGAGAGAGAGAGAGCACTCAAGGGCGCTAAAATTCAGATAAAATAGACATTGTTTGTTGCTTTTATCTGATTAACTTAGCCAGTGTCTTTGTTTTATATGGTTATTTTGCTGTGGTAGCCTGTATGGCCTCTTTGAAATAACGGAAATAATTTGGCGAAGTGATATGTAACCGTTATGCGGTCAAGAACTGGAACTACTTCATAGCCGTGCGTTTACTGGAAAATAATTGCACACCTTAGAAAGTCTGTCAGCCAATCAGGATCAAGCATTCAACAGACCAGTGGTATAATCTTTGTAAATGTTGGTTAATAAAAAAGCAATTGTTCATTGTTAGTTCATGTTAAATATAAATATTAATATATGTTGAAATGAACATGAACTAAGATTAATATATGCTGTAAAAATGTTGTTCCTTGTTAGTTCATGTTAACTAATGTTGTTAACTAATGTAAACAAATGGAACCTTATTGTAAAGTACCCAAGTTAATTCCTTACGTTTATACACTTAAACGATGTTGCATTATATGTAGCACATTTAAGGAAACAGCCTAATCATAATGCAAGTTACATAGTTAATTGGAACTTCATTGTCTGTGCAGTTGTAAAATTAAGTTTATGTTGTAGATATAGCTGATTATTGTCACATATTTTGGATGTGTTTGAGTGAGGTAATTAACCTGTTAGTAAAATTAATTGTACAGGTGTTTTTTTTTTTTCTTTCTCCCCTTTTCTCCCCAATTTGGAATGGCCAATTCCCAATGCGCTCTAAGTCCTCGTGGTGGTGTAGTGACTCGCCTCAATCTGGGTGGCGGAGGACAAATCTCAGTTGCCTCCGCGTCTGAGACCGTCAATCCGAGCATCTTATCACGTGGCTTGTTGAGCGCGTTACCGTGGAGACCTAGCACGTGTGGAGGCTTCGCGCTATTCTCCGCAGCATCCATGCACAACTCACCACACGCCCCACCGAGAGTGAGAACCACATTATAGCGACCACGAGGAGGTTATCCCATGTGACTCTACCCTCCCTAGCAACCGGGCCAATTGGTTGCTTAGGAAGCCTGTCTGGAGTCACTCAGCACACCCTGGATTCGAAATAGCGAAACAGGGGGGGGGGTTCCCGTTTTCGTTATTGTTGACCAAATCAAAAAACCCTTCGTCAACGAAAATTGTCGTCAGTAATTTAATTGATGAGATTAACACTAAGAAAAGCGGTACATTTGCGTGCACGAGAGAACATTCCCGCTGTCAACGGCACTGATAACAGCCACTATGAGAACTCATAAAATCACCGGATCTCCACTCATTATAACACGCTAAAATGAAATGGAATATCCTGATCAAGAACTGGAAATGTTCGATTTCAAAAAGTGGTGGCGACAAAACTGGCCATTGCAAAAAGTCGTGGGGGCATGTCCCACCCATAAATGATGCCTATGTTTGCACATATTATGCATCAACTGCCCAAATATACAGTTTAAAAATGGATTTACATTGTCTCACATTTAAAGACTTTCATGAATTATTCAAGATTTCGTGGTGGGGGAAATATAAAAGAGTGAAGAACAGTAACTGAAAAACCCATATTGGTCGACCACTGTTCTGAAAATCCTCCCCAGTGTCTGTGGTGGTTACAGCCATGATTTTATGCTATGAAATATTATGTGGTCAAGAACAAATCTAACTTTAGGTATTATAGGTCTAGCTAACTTGGATGTGACCATTTCATTTGTAGACATCATTTGATTTGGGATATTCGTGGGCAGTGAGAATAGCAAGTTCCCTCCATACTTGAGTGCAGCCTTGTTTATCTTTTTCCATTCCTCAACGTAACTCAGTACCTCAGTTGTATGCAGATGGACTACGAGAACACATCCTCTCTATGTAATTGCAGGTTTTTCAAGGCTGTGGACAACCAAAGCCTTCTGGAATGAGCAGGGCAGCCCGCGGCGTCCCTGACACATTCAACGGCCGCTTTAGCCCTTACAACCCCGAGGAACTTCCGACCACCTCAGCTGGCACACGCCTCGACCGCCTGGTAAGAAGGGAATATACCATGCTAAAACAGAGGTACCTCGCCGCAGGCTCTGTTCCAAAACCTTGCTGTCTACTGCCTACATAGGCTGCCTTCTAAGGCAGCATCCTAACTGAACTCTTATAAGTGACATATTTGGACCTGTCAAGTTTCCAACATGAGAGATTTTGCTTTTGGAAGCAACATGTTGATTTCCTGTCTAGAAACTACACATCTTGTTTTCAAAAGCAAAATCTCTGAAATCAACCCCATTCAACTGAATTACTAACAAGCGCCATCCCCCAAACAGACTCATTTGCATCAATTCCATTGATAGACGAGTTCTGATCCCATGGGAACCAGGAAGTAATTGTGTTCTCAATGGTGAGAGCTGTTCAGAGGTAGCATTTTCACTCTTAAAATAAATTTTTACTGCACTGATGTTTAGGTTTAGGGTTGGGGGTTAGGGGGGTTGGGGGCACAGTTAATAAAATATGCATTCCTGTTGATTATATTACATTATTTACAACTAAAAACAACTTGATTTTTGCACCCTTTTGTGGGTATTTCACCTGGAAACTGAAGTTCAACAACACTTCCAGCTTCGGCCATTGGGGGCAGTGATTCGAATATCGGTAAACGGACCAGTTTCAGTAGCAAAACTTTCAACCTACACACTTCAATTCACATTTCAATAGAGCTTAGCATTAGCATGTTGTTAGGCTAACAAGGCGATAAACGAATAAGCTTAACTAGATAGGTAAAGACAAACTTTGATTTTGTCTTGAAAAATCTGTCCTGGAAGTTTAAGATTTAACAGAGTAGATAGATGCTTTACATTTATTTACATGAAAACAATTTAACAGTTGGAGTTTGAAATCTCTTGGCCCATTTGAACATTCCGTCAATGTAAGTCTAAGGGATTTTTTCCGTCTTTGATCATCCACTGTGCGAAAACCGTAATTCAGATCAGTTAGAAAAGATAAAGCACACTTAATCAGAACAGTCTGAAGGTCTGTGCCATGTTTGGTGGATGTAGCTTAAAAGCTTTAGAAGGAGTTGCAGTTGATCATTTTGATCTTGGTTTAGTGATTTTGGAAAAACCATAAACCATGTCAGTAGAATAACACCATGTCTACACCGGCGCATCTGTGGACGCATCGTGACGCAACGGCTTGAGGCTGCCTACACTGTACGTGTAGATATGAACGTTCTAAACCACTTTAAACCATTTATTTGTGTTGTTGTTGGCAATGCCTAGCAACATGCAAGCAACACCTAGCTTCATGGTAAACATGCTAGTAATGCCTAGCTACATGCTAAAACATGCTATCATTGCCTAGCTACATGCTAAAACATGCTAGCATTGCCTAGCTTCATGCTAAAACATGCTAGCATTGCTTAGCTACATGCTAATCATGCTAGTATTGCCTAGCTACATGCTAAAATATGCTAGCATTGCCTAGCTACATGCTAAAACATGCTAGCATAGCCTAGCTACATGCTAAAACATGCTAGTATAACCTAGCTACATGCTAAAACATGCTAGCAACATGCTAGCAAGGCCTAGCCACATTCTAGCAATGCCTAGCTACATGCCAGACATGAACGTTCTAAACCACTTTAAACCATTTATTTGTGTTGTTGTTGGCAATGCCTAGCAACATGCAAGCAACACCTAGCTTCATGGTAAACATGCTAGTAATGCCTAGCTACATGCTAAAACATGCTATCATTGCCTAGTTACATGCTAAAACATGCTAGCATTGCCTAGCTTCATGCTAAAACATGCTAGCATTGCTTAGCTACATGCTAATCATGCTAGTATTGCCTAGCTACATGCTAAAACATGCTAGCATAGCCTAGCTACATGCTAAAACATGCTAGCATAGCCTAGCTACATGCTAAAACATGCTAGCAACATGCTAGCAAGGCCTAGCCACATTCTAGCAATGCCTAGCTACATGCCAGAAACATGCTGTCTATCTGTCTGTCTGTCTATCTATCAATCTGTCTGTCTGTAAAACTCCAAGCTTTTAAACTTTTTGTAAACTTTCAGACAAGGCTTTTTCAAGCGAGCATAAAGTTTGTCTACAAACTTTTCAATCTAGTTGATTATAACGGGTTCTATTGCTGTTGACGCAACACTACATGCCACTCGCAACCGGTGTAGACAGGGTGTAACTGTATATTGGCTTTGTCAAAAAGGTAAAGTCATAGGTGTTGCTAGACCCTATTTAGGAGGGTTTCACTAAAATTAATTTCAGCCCCCCTTTAAATTTGTTACTCTTCTTTTAGCACACATATATTTTAAACAGCGGCAGGCGCAGCACTGCACTACTTTGAAGTGCAAGTCTGCTTTGTTGGCTTTTTCCACCTGTTAAGACTGACTATATAGCATGAGCCAATAGCATTGGAGTGCTTTGTTGTCATTTGCAGAGAAATGCTTGATGCTTAAACACTTGCTGAAGTCTCTTAGTAGACATGCAGATTTTAATAAAGTATAATTAGACTTGTTTCGGTCGTGAACAACTTGGTGCTTCATCAATGGTACAATGGCTCACTCAAAAAACATAAAAGAAGTTAATTTATTGCCATATACTGCCGCAAAAGTGTGATTAACACAAATATTAATTGAACGAATAGGCTAAGTGAACAACTTATCTTTACTTTTATTTTTATTTTATACATTTATATTACCAGTTTAGTCTCTTAGATTAAAATATATTTTCTGAGTGTTTTTCTCTTTCGAACGAATTCAAAAGACTCGAGTGACGAAAAATCATCTGGAGTTAATTCACTCCACTAAATAACCAAGCTAAATATGACATTTATTGTGATAATAAGTTTTTGTGTTGTTTGTGTATTGATTCATGTTCTACAAGTTTTTTTAATAAGTGGAAAATAATATATATATATATAGTACTGTGCAAAAGTTTTAGGCACTTGGGAAAAATTTATTATAATTTTCTAAGTGTGTTTTAATGTCAAAACCGAAGCAGTAAAGTGTGCATGTATCAAACACATTCATTTGGGCTCACAGTCAACTGAGTTTACTAGCCTTTAAAAAGCTTTCTTGGTAGGCAGCTCACTAGGTTTTGGAACAGAGCTGATATTTGTCTGTAGCCTGCTAAATGTGCGGATGGCCTTTCATATTGATGCCAAAACTTAATTATTTGTTTTCCTTTGACCTTCAGTGAGGACTCTCTATTGATTAGCGTTGGATAGCAAATTGGCTATGTGCTATCTGATAGGCTGAAAAGAATGTTTACAAATGTTGTGTACATACATCTATATGTTTTACCAGATCTGTTCAAGATCAGATTTGAAAACACTGTGTTATATTCTAACTAGCTCCTGCTGAAATGTATGTATGTATTTCTCTCTTCTATCTGTCTTTAAAATGCTTGCCAGAGGATTGTTTGGAAAGCCATGCAACACAGTGTAAGAGTTGCCCAATATTTATTCTGCTTCCCACCCTGTCAACTTTTTTGTTTCAGAGGAAGAGTGTTTGTCGACACTTTTATCAAAAGCAACTTACTGAAATGTATACATTTATATTATGATTATACGTATATATTCCACATGAAATGCCATTTGCAACCAATTTGCAATTGAAACAGGATATTAATGAGAAAAATGTAGGACAGGAACTGATTTTATCTATTAGGATCTGACTGGATCATGAAAAGTGGCCGTTACATACCAGAATGGAGACATTGGAGGGGAGGGGTTAAAAAGTAAGAGGGCTTGATGATGTCATCCGCAAAGGAAACTCGTTTCAGAGGTGGAGCAAGTTGTTACATTTAGATTTTTTTCTTTGCAATAACATCCACAGATGATTCGTTCACAATAAGACCCGGAACAAGCATTAAGAGGGTAAAAACGGTCATTTTTGACCATATTCACCCCAGTCTGCATTCTTAACACTGTGATGGCGAGCTCAACTTATACCTCAGATGTGTATTGCGCACTTTCAGCCAGTCAATACAATTCAACTGGAGAAATTCTCAGCTCATTTCATGCTGTATCAGTATTGAGATCTTTCAGAAATTCAGACGATTTAGAAAGCGCTAGATATTCTGGCATATGTCTCTCTCGGGAGGTGTTGCATTACGCCACATGATGTCTGGGATTCCTCCAGTGCATCTGCTAATGGGTACA
This sequence comes from Myxocyprinus asiaticus, assembly GCF_019703515.2. Lineage (NCBI taxonomy): Eukaryota > Metazoa > Chordata > Actinopteri > Cypriniformes > Catostomidae > Myxocyprinus > Myxocyprinus asiaticus. The sequence goes on along the minus strand of NC_059353.1, from coordinate 49,921,424 downwards.
GGTCCTTGAGTGGCTGATAGCTATTAAAGATTAGACTGGGTCTTTTCTGAGTCAAGGGGAAGAAAGCTGAGGCAAAACATACTTAGCACCAACTGTTATTTTGGAATAAAGATTGTTCTTTAATGTATCAGACATGAGTGGAAGACATATCTAACAAAGAACATGCTATTGTTATAGAATAATAGCCTCAGCTTTCAGTCAAGGTTTGGCTCGTTAGCATGGTCCAGTTAGCTCCTGCTGGTAGATGCCATAACTACACCGTTATGCAGGCAGAAAGCTTCTTCCTCCATTGAAGCCATTCAAAAGTAGCCATACATTCTGACCAAATTTAATAGGGTTATTGCATGTCAAATCAACCAAATTTCAGAAACTTCCCCAGCTGAATTTTTTTTTATTTTGTTCATACTTTTTCTGAAGAATGATAAACATAAATGATGATGAAAGCCAAAATATTAAATGCCATGAATATGTATTTACTGAGTAATCCATTATTTTGTGGAGGGGGGGTCAAAATGACCATTTCGCCTATGGGTTTGGAGCAAAACTACAGGTCATAAAAATAGCCTTAGAAAGGTGGCAGCGTCTTTATTTTATTTTTACAAAGAGATAGGTAGGCCTTTTACTAAAATCAGTTGACTTCAGCACCACTTGTTGCATTATATGTCAATGGTGTGAGTCCAAATATGGGAAAAAGCACTTTTTTGTGTTTTTTGTGTCCAAAGTTGGAGCTACTTAAACTCTAAGTACTAAAAAACAGCTGAATATCCTATAAGATTCTGGTTCAGAACTACCTTTTAAGGCCCTATATGGTTAAATCCCAGAGATATGGGGCTCTCAATGTGGTTCTTTCCGTAAATTGTTACATTTTACCCATTTTCAAAGGTTGAAACCCAAATGTGGGTTGAATGGTATGAGGCTAGTTTTCTTTTCCAAACAAAAGTAAGGTCTGAAGTACAAATAATGTTGGAAATAGAAATGTACCTTTATTTAGTCACATAAAAATAGTAGTCAAAATGTACATTACTATTTTTAAGAATAAGCATTACCATTTTGCTTATGATTTCCGCAAGTAAATGATGGAGGCAATAAGCCTTTCGGCTTTTCAAAAGCATCAGTGCATTCAAATAGTTTGGAAGCAACATGTAATTTACTCATATTTCATTGTATTATAGTAGCCTAAATGTTTTGCAATTGACCGACTATTTTTTATTTTTTTGGTAGGACTAGTTAAAAGTGTGAAATGGACTTAAATTTGTCCCTGTGTGCTATCTTTTTGGGGCCATCAGCCAATCAGTGTGTACCAACTCCAACACTCTTTTTTCAGCTGAACTTTATACCAGAGACACTATTAAAATATCTCTTTCATAACACTCTCATATTGCAAAACTAATAAAATAAATAAAAGTGCATTAGTTGTTTGTACAGATTAGCATTTGTCAGCCTTATTAATAAACGCTCACTATAGCCTCTGTTTGATATGGAGTCTTGCTTATAGCTCAATGGGAAACTTGAGCAGTTGCACTGATTTAATCATTTGGATCGTTTAGGCACGGCATGATAAATTGCTCACAATTTATGCAACCCGATGCGTTTGGATCCATTACGCTGACCTCATGAGTGCTCCTGCAGCTCGTCCTAACTGTACTATAGAGGTGGAAATGAAATGTACATGACGGCTCATTGTATCTCATAGGCTCAAATCCACATCTGTGCTGCCAATTTGGCGCCTCATGTCATGATAGCTGAAGAAACTGAAGCTATCCATTCCTGATGTCACTGCTGAAAACAAGCCGTTGTAAATGTTGATAGAGTCACAGAGGCCAGACTTGTTTGTTTTGGAATTTATTTTGGAAAATCATTGTTACATTGTTTACATTGTTACTCAGTTTGTCAGTATTGCATCTACCAATTTTTTTTTTTTTTTTTTTTTTGCCTTCACACTTGAAACTCTTAGGACTCTGGGGTTCAACAACTAAATATTATATGAGGTGTTTGGTTTTCTATTTAATTTTTATTATATATATATATATATATATATAAAACCGTTTAAAGTCCAGATTTGTGTGATTTTGTTAATTTCTTGCAACAAACATTAAATGAACATAAAAAATAAATAGGCAAAATTGCTAAAATATGCCACAATGGGTATCAGGGTTGCAAATAAAGCGTAAATGAAACTACCACTCCGTTTTTGGACTTGTAGTCAATGATAAATTGTAGTTATTGAACTCAAATAAAAAAATAATTAATTCTTATAATTTTATTACTATAACTTTGGAAGCAGGGATAAAGGATCACATTTGACAAACGTAGTCAACACTTTCACTTCAGTTTGTGTATAAATTGTGAAAATGTATAGAGATTATTTCATTGTATTCCCATCGTGCTGTAGAAAGGATCAAGATTATGTCAAGGAAATTAAATGAATAATTTCATTTTTTTGTCATAGGTGAAAATCATGTGTGGCACACAGCTTTGCTAATTTACACTGGTTAATAATTATTATATATTGCATGTTAAATAATAATGATATATGCAATTATTATAATATATAACATATTATAATTATATATAATAACTATGAAAATTACTATATATAACAATCTTGTCTAATAATGTAATTATATATAATAATTATCTATATAATAGGCTAATTAAAATATAGTGTATATGTCAAAATTATAACATGATTTTAATTGTTGGATGCAGTTGAGAGTCAAGACATCTGAGGTGGGGCAGGACAAAATTATTTCTTAAAATTAAAATTTGAAAAGGGTGGTGTGGGGCATTTGGTGTGTTAAAAATGACCTACTTTTCATGCTAGATTAATTTGATGTTAAATAAAAAATAATCTAAAATTTCCAATAGTTCTCACAACAGAAACACTGTATTTGTGCCTCTAATGCAGGGGTTCTCAACGGGGGCGGTACCGCCACCTAGTGGGTGTTCAAAGGGTGTCAGGGGGCGCTGAGAGAAAATTAGAAGAGAGGGGGGCATTAGGTTACAAATGGGGGGCGTTTATCAGTCATGTTAATCAAATCTATCGTCAAGTTCCTGTTTGCATTAAAATGTTAATCTAGACTGACTCCATTATACGGGTTGGTATTCATTTGTACTGTGGTTCATCTGATTCTGAAGTCTAGCGACACATCTGAAGTATCTGGTTCAGCAGTGTCAAATACACAGGCAAAGTCACAACCACCACTAATGCACCTGTATGACTCTGTAGGTGGATACAGCTCAATGGACAGAGCAGCGCGAGCGCAAAGCAGGTGCGTTTTTACTCACAGACCAGTCTCGAGTTCTTAAACGCGCACCTCTGATCATTACAGTGCTGTGAGAACTCTTGAATTTATTCTAGTAACACTATCTGCACTTTAGGCAGAAATGGATTCATAATACATAGTATCATATCACTACTTCAGCTCTATTAAATTTGTCCTAGGCTACATTAGGGGAGTGAGGGAATATAAGATTTTTTTTTTACAACTTATAAATATTTATATTTTGTATTTATTGTTTTCACATGTGTTTAGAGTAGGCCATAGTCTGTTTAATAGAAATCATGTTACATCTAACTACGGTAGTGAAGAAGATTCATGCTTCCATGTGTTTACTAAGGTCTTGTTACAAATACCACTGTTAAAACTATAAAAATAAATAAATACATTTCAATTTTTTCTAGATGACAAAGAAATGTGTAAATCCTAAAAAACAAAAATAGGCTAAATATTTTTGTTTGAGTGTAAGGAAATATAACTGATTTTGTTTGCTTTCAGAAATTCCAAGAGATGACTCATTTGAATCAATAAGAACCTGATGAAAGGAGTTCCAACTCAGTCACGCTGTTAGAATAATCATAAATTACTTTTTATAGATGTTATAGATTACCTTACTGTTGATGATACCAGTATATTTACATCTGCATCTAACTCAAAATCAATGCTGTAATGTAGAATGAGCATAGAATGGGACAAAATATGCAATATTATTGGTCTTTTCACGTATTTTTGAAACATGATAACAATACCACTTTTATTATTAGTTTCTGTCTTCGCATTTTCATTTTATAGGCCCCAGATATAGCCCTCCATCTGCTTGGATAAGGGAATGAAGTAGGGGGGCGTTCATCAAAAAAAGGTTGAGAACCACTCTTCTAATGCTTTTAAAACAAGTAACGGCACAGCAAACTACTCTATTCCTTCATGAAAAAATTATAGTTGAATGCTAAGTTCAGGGCAGAATACATACAATGATATAAATATTTTCTAAATGCTATGCCATTCATATATATATATATATATATATATATATATATATATATATATATATATATATATATATATATATATATATGCCCATTACCTTTTTGAACTGTTGCCTTCTGGCTGATGCTTCAGAGCTCTGAGCATCAGAACCGTCAGGCACAGGAACAGTTTTTCCATCAGGCTATCCATCTCATGAACAGTTAAATTGTCCCATTGAGCAATAACTATGTGCAATACACAGTTTAGTCATTTTTATATTTATCCAACACATCCAACCTCTTCTGACATTTCATTCATCTGAAAAAAAAAAAAAAAAAAAAAATTGGCACAGTACGTAACAGATAACAGATTTGTATTAGATTGCACTACGTATGTGTATGTGTGTATGTATGTATGTGTGTGTCTGTGTGTGTATGTACGTATGTGTATAACTATTTTTTATTTTGTATTATTATCTATGTCTTGCTGCTGTTTTTGTATTGTTGTACACTGGAAGCTCCTGTCACCAAGACAAATTCCTTGTATGTGTAAGCATATTTGGCAATAAAGCTGATTCTGATTCTGATATATATATATATATATATATATATTTTATTAATATTTTATTAATTTTAAAATTATGATTTTTTTTTTTCTTTTTTTGTGGAACAGTTATGGTCATTCATGTTTTATTTTGGTCATGGCTTTATTTACTCAAGCTCAAAGTAGACAGATATTCATTATAGATTGTGCATGAATATAATTATCACTTTCAAGATAAACCACACAAAAATAAACATGACAAGGCTAGATTGCATATTTTGTGCTTTGCTGATTGCAGCCTGACAAACAGAGTCTGCAGTCAGCCAAACAGCTGTCAGTGTGCTACCAGAATGATCCAAACTCATGTTGTTTTCTGTCAAATGAAAGGGATGTTGTTTAGTTATTCATAAAGGATGCTGGAGCAGCTATTGGCGTACAGATCCACATTAACATGTAAAGCTGATATTGATTTTATTGTGGGTGTGGGCTTGAAAAAGGGAATCAAGAATTTTCTCTTTGCTTTTATCAATTGCTTCATAGTCTAGCTTTGAGCCCATTGACAATGTTAATCTACAGAATACATTCCTACGCTTTTCCTGCATATAGCCCCAGAAGTGCATGACCTGAATGCTGCTATCTTTTCATAATCACTCTGAAAGGGTACTGCTGTTTAAATTGGTGTTGATCATTCAGCTGATTATACACTGAAAAAAAAAAAAAAAACTTACAGTAGACGGAAAACTAGAGAAAACATGAGTTGTGGAAAATTGTATGTGATCTAGAAGCTTTATACAGCATGCATGCCATTGAAAATACTGTAATTCTATCCCTCACAGCCTCAATTTTATTCCTGTCAAAAGTGAAATATGGTGCTACTCTGAATGAGGTCTAGCGTCACTATTTAAAGGAATGTTTCATTTGTATTTTTTAAATGCAGAAATCATGCATGGGACACAGTTAAACATTATATTTTTAGTAATTAAAATTAGTTAATAATTAAAAATATATATATTTTTTACATTTATATGTCAAAATTATGACGTTGTTGAATTATTTTTATTTTGATCTGGAATTAAATATCGATATATAATTTTTAATAATGAAAATAAATAGTTTTATAATATAATAATAATAATAAATAAATATGGTGTTGAACATATATATATATATATATATATTTTTTTTTTTTTTTGCAGTGTAAATACTTTATACATAAGAACACATTTTTGATTTTTGTTTTACTTTTACTTGAAATACATCATACTACAAAATCACAATGTTATAAATCATGGCAAGAATAACACATTTATTTTTTATTCATAACACATTTCTTGAATCTTTACCTATATACAAGGTCTTTTAGTTGAAATATTGTCTCGTAATATACCTGTCGTAACCTCCGTTCCCTGATGAAGGGAACGAGACGTTGTGTCGATGTAGTGACACTAGGGGTCGCTCTTGAGAGCCCTGAACACCTCAGATCTTTGAGAAAAGGCTAACGAGAAATGGCGAGTGGAATTTGCATGCCACTCCCTCGGACATACGGGTATAAAAGGAGCTGGTTCGCAACCACTCATTCAGGTTTTGTGCTGAGGAGTCGAGACAGGGTCCCGGCCATTTCAGCGGGTAATACAGCGTTGTGGCAGGGGGGACACAACATCTCGTTCCCTCCATCTGGGAACGGAGGTTACGACAGTAACCGAGACGTTCCCCTTCTGTCACTCACTCGACATTGTGTCGATGTAGTGACATTAGGGGTCCCTATACGAAATGCTACAACTAGCTGAACCGTGTTACGTGGACTGCCAGTGCCGGTGCAAGCAAGCTGCTGCATGCATAGTAGCAGGTACACCGGTCTGCACGTAGCCTCCCCCAATGCCCCAAAAAACGTCGTATAGTTCCCCACATCCCTGGGGGGGGGGGGGGGAGAGATGTATCTAGTATGGAAGCAGGCCGCGCCAGCCGCGGCCTTTTCAATCTATGTTTTCTCTCCACAGAGTATTCAGTTACTCAGCTGGGGCCATTTTAACGCTTAATATATGCAGCAGGGAAGGTGTTCTTTTCCTATCCTATTCTTTCAGGGGGAAAAGAGCCAGCGGAGACCACATCCTGCCCAGAGGGGAGGTAACATGTGGCAAGCACGTCATGTGGGCTCAGAGCCACACATGGAAGAGGTGTGGTGGTAGGTCCTGCCTGAAAGGGGAGGAGCTCTACAAACACAGCGACCGGGACAGAAAGGGCTCTGTCGAAGGGAGATGCAGGTCTGCCAACAGGGAGACCGTACTGTGGAAAATACATCACAGGGGGTTACCGGAGTAACAGGCACCTGTGGAGCACCTACCTCACTAAGGGCATATTAGCACACGTACTGGTTCCGGCTGTGAATTCCTCCGCTGAATTTGTGAGCCACAGGGCTAGGGAGGAAGGACATCCAGGGTTCATGGGTTCGTGAACTTGCATGGGAAAAGAAGCACACATCTTCGCCACTTTGGAGGGGAAAGGCGCTATACGAAAGCGATACACCCGGCCAGCTGTCCGCATTCCCGAACTTACCTGTTCCTACCTGACAGAACACGGGACGAAACCGGCTCAACCCGGAGATTGTAAAATCTCACGAAGGTATTGGGTGTCACCCAGCCCGCTGCCCTGCAGATGTCTGCTAAAGAGGTGCCATGGGCCAGTGCCCATGAGGATGCCAGACTCCTTGTGGAGTGTGCTCGTATTCCCGAAGGGGCGGGCACAGCCTGGGCCTGGTATGCCATAGCGATGGCATCCACGATCCAGTGGGAAAGCCTCTGTTTGGAGACAGCATTCCCTTTCCGCTGTCCGCCAAAGCAGACAAAGAGCTGCTCAGAGCGTCTAAAGCTTTGCGTGCCAACCAAGCAGATGCACAAAGAACGCACCAGACACAGCAACGACATGGCTGGGTCTGCCTCCTCCTGGTGCAGCGCTTGCAGGTTCACCACCTGAACCCTGAAGGGGGTTGTGGGAACCTTGGGCACATAGCCCGGCCGGGGTCTCAGGATTACGTGAGAGTCACCTGGACCAAACTCCAGGCAGGTATCGCTGACAGAGAATGCTTGCAGGTCCCCGACCCTCTTGATGGAGGTGAGCGCAGTCAGGAGGGCCATTCAACTCGACTGACTCCGCTGTGGCGTTGAGGTTGCCTGGGATGTGAGTGGCCCACAGCGACCTCAGTCGCCGCTGACTCCATAAGAGGAGACGGCAGGCGAGTTGCGACATGCGACATGAGCGTAAGCCGCCTTGGCAAATTATATACGCTACTGTTGCTGTGTTGTCCGCCTGGACCAACACATGCTTGCCCCGGATCAATGGCAAAAGCCTCCGCAGGGCGAGCAATACTGCCAGCAACTCGAGGCAGTTGATGTGCCAACACAGTCGCGGTCCTATCCAGGAGCCAGTGGCTGCATGCCCGTTGCATACGGCACCCCAGCCTCACTTGGAGGCGTCTGTCGTAATGACGACGTGCCTGGACACTTGCTGTAGGGGAACTCCTGCCCATAGAAATGCAAGGTCTGTCCAAGGGCTGAACAAGTGGCAGCAGATCGGCGTGATGGCCACGTGATGTGTGCCGCGGCGCCGTGCCCATCTCGGGACTAGAGTCTGAAGCCAGTATTGAAGCTGTCTCATATGCATCAACCCTAGTGGCGTGACTGGCGCAGAGGATGCCATGTGCCCAGGAGCCTCTGAAAGTGTTTCAGTGGAACCACTGTTCTCTGCTTGAACAACTTCAGGCAGTTCAGCACCGACCATGTGCGCTCGATCGTGAGGCGTGCTATCATCGAGACTGAGTCTAACTCCATGCCGAGAAAAGAGATGCTCTGAACCGGGGAGAGCTTGCTCTTTTCCAAGTTGACCTGAAGCCCTAGCCGGCTGAGGTGCCTGAGCACAAGGTCCCTGTGTGTGCATAGCAACTCTCGAGAGTGAGATAGAATCAGCCAGTCATCGAGGTGGTTGAGTATGAGGACACCCACCTCCCTTAACGGGGAAAGAGCTGCCTCTGCGACTTTCTTGAAGATGCGAGGGGACAGGGACACACGCCAAATGCCGGACACATGCCAAAATGTGCTTTGGCATCAGCATCTTGAACGGGGATCTGTGCAAGGCCGGGTTCAGAACTCGCAGGTCCAAGATTGGACGCAACCCACCGCCTTTCTTCGGTACGATGAAGTAAGGGCTGTAAAACCCTTTCTTCATCTCGGCTGGAGGGACAGGCTCTATCACGCACTTGCGCAGAAGGGTCGCAATCTCCGCACACAAGGTGGTGGCTTTCTCACCACTCACCGAAGTGAAATGGACGCCGTTGAACCAGGGCGGGCGCCTGGCAAACTGAATCATGTAGCCGAGTCGGATGGACCTGGCCAGCCACCGCGACAGGTTGGAAAGCGCTAGCCACATGTCCAAGCTCTGGGCGAGGGGCACTAAGGGGACGATCGCATTTAACATACCTGTGGGTGGGGCCTTGCGGTGGGAGGGAGCGGCGCCCCGAACCCAGGAACCAATCATCTAGCCGTGAGGGCTCAGGGGGTCACGCAGCGGCCCGGGCAAGCATGGCGGTCATCTCGGCATCAGCCTCAGACTGGGTGGGCTGACACGAAGGTGGCAGCCCAGTTGAGTCCTCGGCGTCTGATATCGCTAGTATGCTCTCTGATGCAGTGATCGAGCACTCATCCCACTCCGGAGCTCCGAAAAGGACATTAAGCTGGCCCTGGGGCGAGCTGGTCTCCTCTCGCCGAGGGCAAACGAGCGTGCTGGGGAATGGGAGGTCTGTGGGGATTTACCCGGCGGTGGGCAGCCAGAGTGGCTTTCCCCCGGAAGAAGGCAATGAGAACATGAACCATCCACGAATGCTGCCTCAGTGTGATTGCCACCCAGACACGTGAGGCAGCGCCTGTGGCCGTCGGAAGCGGAGAGATAGCGACAGCATCCAGGAATCACACAAAGACGGAAAGGCATCTTTATAAAGACGCGTCTTTAAAAAGACGTTCAACGTCAATGTGTGTGCTCTAATAGAGAAAATATACTCTTTAGCAGGAATATACACTCTTTTAGCACTGTCGAAGCACCCAGGGGCGAAATCTGCACTCGTCGTGCAGAAGGAGAGAAATCTGCTGGAAATGCGCCATATATCCAACAGCATACGCTTCTTAAGAGGTGAATGGAACAGCAGTAGTATTCAGCTCACTGATAGTACAACCGCTCGGCTCCCAAGAAAAAATCTGAATGAGTGGTTGCGAGCCAGCTCCTTTTTTACATCTATGTCCGGAGGAGCGGCATGCAAATTCCACTCGCCAATTCTCATTGGCCTTTTCTCAAAGATCTGAGGTGTTCGGGGTTCTCAAGAGCGACCCCTAGTTTCACTACATCGACACAACTTCAAGTGAGTGACAGAAGGGGAACTCATACTATACGACCCGCCGGCGAGTCCAAAGGGGGCGCTATATCATGAAAAATTGTTAAAGTCTTCTTATACATAAGTCAGGCATGTGAGGTATCATTTGAAAACTTAGAATCTGAACTTTTCAATCAATTCTGCATTTATGTTACTTAAAATAAAAAAAAAATAAAGCCTCAAAACATTTGTGTTGAAAATTAGCATCCCCTCAGAGGTAGTGGAGTAGAAATATTTATATAAAAATAAAAATCCTTCACATAGCACATAAATGGACAACATCTCTTTTATGCTCCGATAACTGCTGTTGTAAGCCCCAAATACCTAATAACTTTATATCTGCTTTTATCTTAGGAAGTATTCTTAAAAATGAGCCATTGTTTACTTGTCTGTGAACTTGCTTGGCTAAATAATCCAATGTTATATCTTAGATGTCCAGAACAAAATATGCCATCCAGAAAGAAAAGCATGCAAACAAATCATCAGAAAAATATGTTTTTGACTATTGATGATAAACATGTTATATATCATTGCAAAGGGGAGGATCTCAGCTTTAGAATGGCACCTAGATTGAGCTTCTCTTCTACTTAGAGGCTGAGATATAAAATGAAACAATAAGGATGGTGCATGAACTGAAAATTAGACTGAATGTCTATGGATGAACACATCTGTGAGGGCTAAAATGTGTTAGAGCGCCACCTACATTTCAGATCTGTATATTGTAATGGAATGTGATAGAGAATGCTTGCTGCCATATGGTGGAATAAAATGAGACTTTTCAAAGTGAGGTAGAGTGAACAGAACCAGAATTACATGCTTACAAATTTAGGACGACAAAAGTATATTTCTTGATTTTTTTCTACTTTTACTTAAGATATCTCATACTACACAATCTCTTAAAGTTATAAGTCATCACAAGAATAAAAAATGTCAAAGGTATTTTTATACATAACACATTTCTTGATTCTTTAACCGTATTCAAGGTCTATTAGTTGAAATATCCCATACTATACAATCTCTTAAACTTATAATAACGGCAAGAATTACACATTTCCAAGATATTTTTTTATACATAAGTACAAATTTCCTCATTCTTAACCCAGATTTGACATTATTTTAGTTTAAATATCTCTTACTATGCAATCTTTTAAAATTATACCTGTAAATAATGGAGCGGATAAAACATTTCTAAGGTATTATATTCAAGCCCCTTCACTAGCAATGATCCTGAGCTGTGACGTCATAGGAAAAGGGAAGAAAATAGATAAAAAATATATATTTCTTGTGAAAAGACGGCTCATTTGAACGGCCGTCAATGGAGAAAAATGCTTTTTTTTTGCCCCATAAATGTGTAGTTACATCATCTACCAGAGGCTAACAGGCCTATACCAACTAGTCGAACCTTGACCAGGACATCTGAAGTAGCTTTTAGGTAGACAATCTCTGAAGTGCCTATTTTGTAGCTGTAAAGATTTTGTTGTGGTAGCATGTAAAATCACATTTGAAATGGAGCAGTGTGAAGAATCAAGAATAGCTGAAGTATGAAAATATTCTGACTGTTGTACTTCATTTCTGTCAATATGCTAATAATGAGCACTGCCTTTATTTTGATAAGATATCTTTGTTCCTCAAGAGACCAGGCAGACCATCCAGACAGAAGGTTTTGACAGTGATTACTCCAGAAGCAGCATGGAGCATCATTTTAATCCTCTTTATTTCCAACAGTTTTTCCATACTTGTAGCCTAAAGGCAAATCGGCCAAAGCAGAGAATCTTGAAATGGAGTCATCATCACTATAATGTCATCTGACCATGCTAGAGGACCTAAGTTGATAAATTCAGACAGCCACGATGAATGTATTGGTCTATGTGTGCAATGTATTACTGGCCCATGCGTGGAGTTTTGGAGAGCTAGGGAGTACTGATGATGTGATTGTTTTGAGACTCATAGTGACAGCTATGAGAATATTTTGAATATTCACAGACAGCTTAAAGTGTTGACATATAGTGATAAAATGTGTATTTTTCTTTAAATGCTTAGATTTAAATGTTTTATGAAACATTTTCATAAAAAATGAAACATACTCTTTAAAAGCCTGCTGTCGTAAAATACGATAAGTACTGTTCTGGTTCTCCAGTTTGAAGTATCCCAGACCGGGTATTTTCAACTTTGAAAACTATGCAAAAAATATCAATATCTTTAATTATTTTGAGGGTTATAGAGGAAGACATAAAGAGACTGGCGTGATACATCCTGAAAATTATTTGTTGTATCTTCCTGCTGGTCAGCGAGTTTACTCTGAAATTTTAATGTAAAAACACGAAGACTGTAGCTTTACAAGCTGCATAATGGCCATATATATGATATATGGAAGATATACTGTATTTCTGTCACTCCTATTTATATATCCCAGTCTCTCTTACTCAATCTCGCTGGCATTTAGCGATCTGTTGAACTTTATCTGCAGTAGTTCTTTAATGCTGGAGGTCACTGTCAGCCCTTGTATATCTCTCTCTGACTCTCTTCGAATGCTTTCCAAATCCATGTAACCTTCCAATGGTATTCAAAAATGGCACCTTCCTTTGGTATTCATGGTCAGTTTTGACTGGAAGGTTTTTTGATGATGATAATGATACAATTTTCTCTTCACTGTAGTGAGAACAATAATATTATGCATTTATTTTGGGATTTTATGCTATTTTTATCTTATATACAAGTACATTTTTAAATTTTACTATATAAACAAATAAGCAAATTTTTTTGAAAAAAAAAAAAAAAAAATGATCTGAACCTACACTTCTATAAGTTGAAACATGAAGAAAATATGAGAATGTGACATGCAGATTGCTTTCATCTGGTGAACTAAATATAAATAACATGACTAGTAACAGACAGCAGATGTCTACTGTGTAGTCTGATGGCTTGATGTAAATGCATAATAATGTCAAGAAAATGAACATCACGAAACAGAAATGAACTAAAAATTTGAGTACATTTATATATATATATATATATATATATATATATATATATATATATATATATATATATATATATATATATATTTTTTTTTTATTTTTTATTTTTTTACTCCACTACCTCTGGGGGGATGCTAATCAGAGTAAAACGCTTTATTTCTGAGTGTGTGTTTAGCATTGTGGCTGATTTATTGATTTTATTTGACAAATGTAAAAGAATAACGTTGTGTTGAACTCTCACCAGTTAATTTGTGTGTATGTGTGTATGTTTGTGTGAGTGGATGTTTATGTTTTGCACTGAGGATGTTTCAGAGTCTCACCCTGTAATTTCTGTCTGTCTGTTTTTTTTTTTTATTTTAATTTTTTTTTTTAATTTTTTTTTTTTCTGCATTGTGGCTGATTTATTGATTGTAATTGATAGATTTAAAAAATGCTTTGTTTTTTAGTCTTTCCAATTCATTTTCAATTGTCTGTGAATACCAAAGGTGTTGCTTTTTTTTTTTTTTTTTTTTTTTTACAACCACTTAGACTTGTCGAATCAAGCCCATTTTTCAGATGGCAAATGGAGGAAAAGTCACCAAGTCTTGTACTGCTCTGATAAAGGAAACAATTTTTATACAATTTTAACCATTTATTTTGATCAAAAATGAACGAATACCATAGGAGGGTTAAAGTAAAGAGAGATGCACATTGAACATGTTGTATTTGTTGTTAGTTGTATGTTTACTTGACTAGCACGGGCACAGTCAACAGGAAAAAAAATTTTTGCAACCCATTTTACTGCAAAAGGAACTAAAGCAACACAATTTTAGAACATTTTATCGAAACTTAATTTCTATCCATATAAATGTGTAAAATGGAAGTTTACTTAATCCATTTGAGTTGGGACAACATAAATACTTTTTGTGCTGTTAATGTAGCATTGATGAAACTGGGCAGGGGATTTCCATTTTCCAGCATGGGACTCGATAGGGATAGTAAATGTTAAAATGAAGTGTTATTTTATTAGATAAATATAAAAGGGCATACTTGTTAGTGATTAATGTTTTGTTATGTTGAGATTTAGAAGAGGTTCTGTTATGTTGGTGTTTTGGGGGTTACCATTATGGTGAAGAGTGGAGCTTGAGCTAACGATGAGGACAGGTAGATGTCATACATGAAAATGATTGCTTGCTTCATTGAGCTAATGTTGTGCTAATCATAGCATAGTTACTAAACTACACTCTGTAGTGCTTCCAACCAGCATGTTTTTAGCATGCTAACATTCACTTTCACTAATAGTACATAAAGAAATAAAAGAGATTTATTTGAGTTACACTGACACAACTAATTTTTGTTGAGTTTACCCAGTTCAGCTAGGTTTTGTCTACACAAAGCGTTTGTCTTGAGATTACATAGTAATTTTAAGTTAAGAAAACTCATTTCAAACATGTGGAACCACTGTCCATGACTGAATCAAGTTCAGCCAAAAAGCTATTTTTTATTTATTTATTTATTTATTTTTATTTCAAGTAAAACAGAATGTTAAATAAGATAAAATAATGGGATTTGATTTTATCCGTTGGGAATTTATTGTATGGTAAAAGGTCGGCGACACTCAAAAATATCATTTTTAAGATATACGCATTTCAGTTTCATAACAAAAATACATAAAATTGAATAGAGTAATCTTTAACAAAATAAAAAATAAATAAATAAAAAAAAACGTAATATTTTAAATTTTATTAATTTAATTTAGTTAAAATCAATTTGATGGAATTTTGTTATGAAACTAAAATGCGTAAATCTTAAAAATAGGCTAAAATCGTTTTTTGAGTGTACATAACAGAATGGAGTCAGGTGGTTGGAGGGGAGGAGCTGTAAAGTAAGAGGGATTCGTGATGTCAGCCAAAAAGGAAACTCTTTTTAGAGACGGAGCAAGTTATTACATTTTGATAAAAGATTATGAAGACTTTTTTCCTGGAACAATTATGCACCAATAAATCAAACACAATAAGACCAGGAACATGTACAGTATTTCAGTAAATGGGGTCAATTTTGATTTCATATAATCTTAAAAAAAAAAGAAAAAAAAAGAAAATACAGAAGGTTTTTCCCTATGTGTAAAGAGTTCTCAGACTGAGAATAAAGATGTATTAATTCATTTAGTAGAGTACATTAATGAATAGTTGACTGTTTTTTTTTTTTTTTTTTTGGTTTGTTTTTTTATCCATATGAAAGCACATACAATGTAAATATAACTAACTGAGTTATCATTTGTCAAAAGTTAAATGTAGTTCATTTTTGCATTGTTTATTAAATCATGCAGGAATAGGACAATAGCACAGTCAATATGTGAATTCTTAAAACATATTTACTTTGTCTACCGACTTCACTACGTTGTTATAAAACACAAACCAGTGTAAAACTAGATCACAATAGCTGTACTGACAAATGTGTAATAGTTCATACAAAACATCCACAAAAGTGTCATTTCCTATTTCATTTACAAAAGATATGAATGTCCAGACTGCAGCACAGGTTCACCCATGTGGGAATGATCAGGATACATTTTCATTTTAAAAGTTCATGTTGTACTCATTGTTGTACTTGCCATTCGAATCACTTCTACAAAAAGGGTCAGTGAAGAAAGCTAAAAATATATATAATTCTATACGTTTACACTATGGTTAAATGGTTAAACAATTAAAAGAATAGTTCACCAAAACATGAAAATTCTGCCATTTTTTCTTCTGTGGAACGAAAAAGAAGATTTTAGGCTAAATGTTACCATTCACTTTAATTACATTTTTTTTTTCTCTCCATACAATGAATGAATGATGACTTACTGTATACTGTAGGCTGTTTGTCCATAACATTTTGTTAAATATCTCTTTTTGTGTCCCATGTAAGATATGAAATTGTCACGGTCCTGTCACTCTGTCAGGGTTTTTGTCTAACAGGACCGTGGCATCATCGTCCCATGTCTGTCCTTTGTTTCGTTGTCTGTCTTCATGTGAGTGCACAGCTTTGTTTTTTTCCCTGCCGTGCGCTCTTCGGTCTGTCTTGTGTTTCATGTCTGGAGTATGGTGTCTGGATCCTGACTTCCCTGTCTGGTTCGGTTTCGGTCTGTGTCGGGATCCAGACACCCATGCTCCATGTTCTGTCTGTTATTGACGTGAGTGCATTGCGCTTATGTCATCTTGGAGGCATGCACTCATGTCAATAGTTCATGTCTGTCTCTCGCGAACACGGGTGCGCCTCGCTTTGTACTCACATTGCGCTGTGCGCCCAGGTCGCGAGCTGTCTCGTGTTTCATGTCCGGAGCATAGTGTCTGGATCCTGACTTCCTTGTCTGGTTCGGTTTTGGTCTGTGTTGGGATCTGGACACTCATGCTCCATGTTCTGTCTGTCTTTGTGCCTGTCTTTCGTGACCACGGACGCACCTTGTGCTCCCAGCTCGCACGCTGTCTTCACGTTGTGCTGTGGTTCGGTCACTTTGGTCTGAGGTGTTGGGTGTGTGTGTGGCCGAACTCTCACACAGGTGTCCTGTCTCGTTTTGTCGTATGTTGCATGCATCGCCTGATGTTTGCGTCGTGATGTACACTCAGGTTTTGTTTAGTGTGGGAATGCATGGCATCACTTTGTTGCTGTTGCTTTGCATTCTCTCATATTGTTTGTCAGCTGGCATGGGCGTATATTTCCTTATTGTCTTGGCGATGTGCGCTCATGCCATCGGGTGTTTTGTTGTCTTGTGAGAGCATGTGGCTTTGTTTTGTTCCTGCATCGCCATGTGTCTCTCTGTCTTACATCATAACCCGCCTCCTTGTTTGCCCATTATTAGTTTATAAGTCTCACCTACCTTGTCTCATTATCCTGTTGATTTCTCTCCCTATTTAGTCTCCCCGTGTGTGCTGTCCAGTGCCAGTTCATCTTGTGTGTTTGTGTGTTCAGTCGGTGTGCGTCTTGTGTTTCCAGTCGGTCTTGCTTCCCGTCCCAGTCCTATTCGGTCCGGTTGGTCCTGACTTCCCATTACCCTCTGCCCCAGCCCTGGATTATTCGTTTTCCCCTACAGGGATGTTTATGTTTGTTTTCCCCCTTGTGGGAGTTTTGGTATGATTTTTGATTTATTTTTGTATATAAATAAATTCCTTGTTTTTTGAATCTCTGCAATTGGGTCCTGAGCCTCATCATTCCCTACTCCGGTGACATTAAATAATACGGGTTTGGAACAAAATGAGGATGAGTAAATGATGACAGAATTTCCATTTTGGGTAAACTATCACTTTAAGTGCACAACTATTTATTTTAATCAATATTTCGTCATACAGGTGATTGACATGAAGGAGAAGTTGAGGCAGTTCAGGAAGTACTGGTCATCACTCCCGGAATCCATATGTCAGGAGGAACATGTGGCAGCAGCAGACGGTGTTGAGGATGACTGCTGGAATGGCATTTCCAAGGGCAGGTAACAACGGTGCATTAATGCAAGAGATCATCTGTTGTGCTGTTGACTTATGGATTAACAGCAGTGATGGGCAGTAGCTACAAATAGCGAAGCTATTAGCTTAACTACATTTCTGAGTAGCGAGGTGGTAGCTTCGCAAGTTTTTCAATCAAGTAGCTTTTCAGTAGCGAAGCTATATTTTTGACTAGGTAGCGGTGTAGTGTTGAGAAAAGCTACACTGCTACATCCTGCCTTGTACCCGGTGTTTACTATCGGCAGTTTTGAATCAGAACTAAAGATGTCCGAATGGTTTGCCAGTGATGAAGAAGGTCTTTATAAAGTTCAACACGTTCGCAGCTTGTAAACGACTTCTGCAGGTAAATACATTTTCCAACTAAAAGAGTATCAAAACACGTATTAGCCTACATGAAGACACATAAAAAAGCATGTGCCATTACCTGGACGCACTATATTAATACAGTGGTAGGCTATATGAATATGGTAATCATATATCAATTTACCATGGTAGCAGCATGGT
Organism: Myxocyprinus asiaticus; assembly: GCF_019703515.2. Taxonomy (NCBI): domain Eukaryota; kingdom Metazoa; phylum Chordata; class Actinopteri; order Cypriniformes; family Catostomidae; genus Myxocyprinus; species Myxocyprinus asiaticus. Next base: position 49,903,279 of record NC_059353.1, on the reverse strand, counting down.
ATTCTTTGAAGTACTTTGAAGCATCATGCAAATACAGAATGGTACATAAATATGGTAATTGTATATCAAAGTACATTGGTATTACCATCTGATACCATCAGAAATCACATTGTTATTGCCCAGATGTGCACCACACACACACACACACACACACACATATCCTTATGACATAAAGATTTTTATATTGTACGAACTATAGATTCTATCCCCTAACCCTACCCCTCACAAAAAACTTTCTGCATTTTTACATTTTCAATAAAACATCATTTAGTATGTTTTTTTTAAGTGATTTGAAACCACATTTATTGCATAATACCATAGTACTTACCAGTTTGTAACCTAAAAAAAGTCCTTGTAAACCACTTAAACCTGCCCACACACACACACACACACACACACACACACACACAAAACACATCCACACACACATACACACACACACACACACACATATACACAAACACACACACACATACACAAACACACACACATACACATACACACACACACACACACACACACACACACACACACACACACACACACACACACACAATAAATTTGGCCTTTGATGATGTATCCTGTAATTCTGTGTCTAGCTGCTGTATTTCTGTATTTTATAGATGAATATATAGATGAATATTATACTGTATGTACACAGAGTTTTTATACAGAAATGTGCAATGAAATTATGTTTAAATGGGTTTGTAGATGTAGTAGTCTAAATCTGAAAAATAAAATGTAAAAATAGTGACTTTAAATGTTGAACTGGGTTTGTATAAGTAGCATGTCTAAATATGAATTTACATGTTTCTTTTTTTTTTTTCTTTTTTTTGTTTTACGTGCACATACTGGCACATATTGCACCATACTGTATACTTGTATACTGTATTGCACTAAACTGTACCATGGCTTTGATTAACATCATGTGAATACGTCTTTTAGATGCTTTGTCTATGACGGGATGCTCCGTGCATCTGCGGTTGAAAAAAATATGAAGTAGCTTAAATGTAGCAAGCTAGTATAACTTGCTACTTTCTCTGAAGCTTTGAAGCTTTTGTAGCTTTGAAGTTAACATTTGCTGAGTAGCTTGCCCAACACTGATTATATATTTCGCTTTATAGTATCTAAAGTATCAATAGCAGTGGTAGCCTTTGAAAGATGTGAAGGACTTTTGCTTGAGACACATATGTAAGATAACCTTAGGTGCACTTAAATTGATAGTTCACCCAAAATGAGAATTCTGTCATCATGTGCCCACCCTCAGTCACCATTCACTTTCATTATATATATATATATATATATATATATATATATATATATATATATATATATATATATATATATATATGTATATATAGAGATGCAATGAAAGCGAATGGTGACTGAGACTAACATCTCCTTTTGTGTTCCACTTAAGAAAGTCATATGGGTTTGGAACAACATGAGGGTGAGTAAATGATGACAGAATGATTTTTTTAAATAACACTAGATTTTAAAAAGTTTTAAGACGACTCTTTAGGTTTCAGGCAGGGGCGTAGATACTATCTGAAAACTGGGGGGACCCATTCGAAATTTCGTCAGCCTCTCTTCACAATATGACAGGTTTTATTGTTTTATTATTTATTTATTTTTTTAGAATATGTGTATCAGGGGCCTGGTTAGCTCAGCGAGTAAAGACGCTGACACCAAACCTGGAGTCATGAGTTTGAATCCAGGGCGTGCTGAGTGACTCCAGCCAAGTCTCCTAAGCAACCAAATTGGCCCGGTTGCTAGGGAGGGTAGAGTCACATGGGGTAACCTCCTTGTGGTCACTATAATGTGGTTCTCGCTCTTGGTGGGCGCTGGTGAGTTGTGCATGGATGCCGCGGAGAATAGCGTGAAGCCTCCACACGCGCTATGTCTCCGTGGTAACGCTCAACAAACCATGTGATAAGATGCGCAGATTGACGATCTCAGACACGGAGGCAACTCCGCCACCCGGATTGAGGCGAGTCATTATGCCACCACAAGGACTTAGAGCGCATTGGGGATTCCAAAATCTTACAAATTGACTTAAACGAAATGTTGCATTTCATTATAAAGTTATCTGCCCAATGCAGAGTAACTCTCTGAAAATATTCTTGCCATCATCATTTTGCAGTATGTTGTTACAGTAGGTCTGATTATAGTGCATATTGACTCGCCAGGTTTAATGTGGCCCATTTGTATAATTAGGATTGATTCATTGATTGCTGAACATTTCCAATAAGAAAGGAGAATCAGAAAGGGGCAGTTAATTTTGGAGGATCAAGTCATGCGTAATTATAAAAGTACATTTGCACAACTACACTATTATTGTTTCCAGATATGTCCCTGAGGTTCATAAAGATGGATTGACCCAGCAAGTGAATAATCCAGAGGTCAGGGTTGATATAACCAGACCGGACACTCTGATTCGACAGCAGATTATGGCTCTAAGAGTCATGACCAACAAACTGAAGAACGCATATGATGGAAATGACATCTTCTTTCAGGATTCAAGTAAGTCACTATACTCATTTTTATGAATTCTACTCTTCAAAGTAAATTTGTACTATCATCATATTTTTGTTCTCAAGTTCTTGGGTAAACAAGCAAACGTAATCAAACCACACTGGAATACATGAGGTCAAGGGTCAGCTGTATTATGAGAGAAGATTTTTTACTAAAGGGCAATAGTATTTTTCACAGAAGTCAAGCCAAGTACATTATTTGTTGCCAAAAACAATGTTTTCAAATTTTTGTGTGTTATCTTTTCCATTTTTGTTGTTTCATGAATCGTTGTGTGCCTCATAATAATCGTTTTACTTTTTACACTTTGCTGAAAAGCCTGTAATATGCTGTTTACTGCAGACGTAAATTTAAAGAGAGACGTAGATTTTGTTTCGGTGGTTGTGACGAGGAAACATGTCCCGTTCAATGTGCCATTGTGACAACTTGCCCCATATAGTGTGACAACATGCCCCGCTAATGAAGTAAGCTGGCACAAAATGTCAACGTGTGTTCGATGAACCATATCTTTTTTACTGGGGGGCAATACAAATGTTTAATAGCTTTTTTTGAATGTGGCTATGTTTCCACTCGTTCCTCATTTTGTTTAAAAAAGCCACTTAGAGACACTTACAATGGAAGTCAATGGGGGTCAATCAGTAAACGTCAAAATACTCACTGTTTCAAAGGTATAGCCACAAAATGTAAACAATGTGCATGTTATCATGATTTTAGTGTGATAAAATCACTTACTAACCATTTCTGGTAAAGTTATATCTAATTTTGGACCAAAAATTGACCCCATTGACTACCATTGTAAGTAACCTCGATTTTTGCTTTTTTAAAGAAAGAAGGACTGAGTCAAAAGAATTATTTTGGTAATCAACATTATGCCACAAATGCTGTCGATTGAGCTTAACTCGTATTGAACCCATACTATTCCGTTAATGTGTATCATTTAAAAAAAGTGCATTAAAGTCTTACTTCACCAAGTACAACCCTAGCTGTGAATGGTATAGATGCCACATATGATCATTAACCTGGTACCTTGTAAACATGTCATAAACACAACCCCTCTCCCATCCCTACTGTCCCATCTCAGATGAAGAGAGCAGTGGTTCGGGCAGTGGCAGCGGTTGCACTGAGACATGCGTCACAGAATCAAACTCCATCGTCACAGAAGCTCCGTTTCAGGAAGCAGAGAAGGGCGATGAAGCGTCATCTTCCACTTCGACCGTCCAACCTACCCTCCTACTGCTGCTCCTCACTGTTCTGGTCCTGAAAGACCACTAGAGATAAAGTCTGCTGAGCTTCTCTGAGACTGATGCTGTTTATTATGCCTTATATCTAACTGGACCACTGAACTCAGTGATAAAATATCACTCAGCGGCAATTTGAATCATCTCATCTCAACGCAGCACAATGCTCTATTTTAAGATATAAACAGTTTTACCACTACGCATGTAGGAAGGCTAGGTTTGCGGAATCCTGCAGATTTTCATCGCTCGAATCATTTCGGTAGGAAATTCATAAACTGTGTTTGTCATGAACATTTGCACAGTTAGTCTTTAATTTGCACTAGCATCTATGCAGTTTGTGGGAACGTTTCTATAAATATGTAGAAGTTGGATGATTGTAAAAATAATGATGCCATTCCATAAAAAGAAACATAGATTTGTGGTATTATAAACTGATGTATCATTTTTTTTACTTTTGTTTTCTACCTAACTGGATCGGATGGGAATACGTAACACTTGTATCAACAATCAGTGTTTCGGGGAAACCAAACATTCTTGGTCATTTCAACTCCCTCATTTTAGCACATTGTTGTCTAAAAGTGTTTATATATTAACGTTTTTGCTTTTTGATCCCTTATGAAAGTCGTCCATCTCAGTATTGTGTTGTATTTGTCAGTAGAGCACTGAGCTTTTGTCTCAATGGACTGAATTATTGCTCTGTAATTATAAGTGGTGTTATAATATAGTTACTGCTACGCTTGTTCCTTTTTTTTGTGCACTCACTTGAAGTGTAGAGTTTGTTTCAATATTAGTCTTATAAGCATGTGCATTTAATTTAATTTTGATTATTTACTGCTTTCCCCCAGATTTTTATAAGAATGTAATGTGAGCACTTTGATATTAAGATGTGCAATGCAATTCGTTTTGTGTTTTGGTTTTCAGTTTCACCTTTGCTTTAGTTCGTTTTAATTGTGCATGAATAGTTTGTATTTTGTTTTTATTTTTTTGAAAATGGCTCTTTTTTAGTTTTAGGTTCGTTTTAGTTTTCATCCATTAACACCAAAAAATATCTGTTACACTTTAAAATAAGGTTGCATTTGTTAAAATGAGTTAATTACATTAGTTAATTTAACACTTACAGCACATATTTATCTTAGTTCATGTTATTTCCAACATTCTATATACTAGTAGATTTTTAACATTAAAAATAATGTTAATAAATGGTATATGTAAACATTAGTTAATGTATTATGAACTAAAATGAACTAAAATTGTAGATTTATGAATTACCAATGGTAACACTTTACAAATAACAGTTAACAACATTAGTTAACATGAACTAACGATACACAAAATTTTTACAGCATTTATAAATTTTTGCCAATGTGCATTTCAACATATACTAATACATTTTTAAAATTAAAAGTTGTATACGTTAACATTAGTTAATGCAGTATGAACTAACATTAAACAATTGCATTTTTATAAATGAATATTACCTTAGATTAATAAATGCTGTAAAAATATATTGTTCGCAACGGAGAGCAAGTAGGCTAGTCGCTTATTTGACAAAGTTTCCGACGTTCATAAAATGAAATATATTCAGAAGTTTTGTTTGAGGTCAACTAAATGAGGTCCCAGTTTATTTTGTGCTGTCTTTGTGCTGTTTCAAATGGCACCATTATTTGCCATCGGTGCTTTCTGGTGTGCTGGTTTATTTTAGTGTCATCCGGAGCCCCGCCCCCAGATTTAAGTGCCTCTAAACATCACCTATGTAGGCGAACTGTGATTGGTTGTTTTCACATGTCACACTGATTTTTGTTTTGTTTTGTTTTTTTATTTAGGAAAACACATAAATCAGACTTGAGAGATTATTTAAAATTAAAGTAATTTTCTCCATGATTCTACTTTGTTTCTGTTCATTTATTGCACTTTTATAGTTTCAGTTTAGTTTTCGTTTCTTTGAAAACTGCCATTTTTATTCTCATTTTAGTTAATGAAAATATTTTTTTCACTACGTTTTTGGGTCACACTTTATATCAGGTGGCCTTAACTACTATGCACTAATATTAAATACATATGAGACTATGTACTGTGTAACTACATGTTGTTCTGCAAAATGCCCACATTTGCTGCTACTGAGGTTGAGGTACGGGTAGATTTAGGAGTATGGGTAGGGTTAGAGTTAGGTTTTGGAGTAAGTGTTGGATTAAGGTTAGGATTAGGGGTTAGAGTTAGGTTTTGGGGTAAGGGTAGGGTTTAGGTTAGGATTAGGGGTTAGAGTTAGGTTTTGGATAAGGGTTTTGTTAATATTAGGTGTTAGAGTTAGGTTTTGGGGTAAGGGTAGGGTTCAGGTTAGGATTATGGGTTAGAGTTAGGTTTTGGGGTAAGGGTAGGGTTCAGGTTAGGATTAGGGGTTAGAGTTAGGTTTTTGGTAAGGGTTGGGTTAATATTAGGTGTTAGAGTTAGGTTTTAGGGTTAGGGTAGGGTTAAGGTTAGGATTAGGGTTTAAAGTTACGTTTTGGAGTAGGGTTTGGATTAGGGGTTAGAGTTAGGTTTTGGGGTAAGTGTTGGGTTAAGGTTAGGATTAGGGTTTAGAGTTACGTTTTGGAGTAGGGTTTGGATTAGGGGTTAGAGTTTGGTTTTGGGGTAAGGGTAGGGTTTAGGTTAGGGTTAGGGGTTAGATTTAGGTTTTGGGGTAATGGTAGGGTTTAGGTTAGGATTAGGGGTTAGAGTTAGGTTTCGGAGTAAGGGTAGTTTTAAGTTTAGGACTAGGGGTTAGAGTTAGGTTTTGGTGTAAGGGTTGGGTTAGTATTAGGTGTTAGAGTTAGGTTTTGGGTTAAGTGTAGGATTCGGGGTTAGAGTTACGTTTTGGGGTAAGAGTAGGGTTAAATTTAGGATTAAGGGTTAGAGTTAGGTTTAGGAGTAAGGGTAGGGTTAGGGTTAGGGGTAAAGTTAACAGTGTAACTACAAATGTAATCAAATGCAAGTACTTTAAATGTAATTACAATGCAATAACATGTATGTACATAATAAGTACATTGTATCAAATGGTTAAGTACATAGTAGTTAAAGCCACCTAATATAAAGTGGGTCCAGTTTTTGTCTTAGTAATCATTTTCGTTTGCAATAATAACCTTGATTCATACGAGTTACGTTGTATTTGACACTTTTCAAACATTATTGAAAGTTTTAAAATGGTTTATAAATTATGTGGACTAATATAAATACACAACAGGTGGAAATGTCTTCTATTGTTTTTCTAAAGATTAAATAAACTGGATTAATTTGAATGTCATTTATCAGTTTAATGGTAAAACAAAGTAAGTTAACATATTGTGCTTTATTTACATTTATTAACATATCTAAAAATAAATAAATAAATGTTTTATGTGTAAACATTAAGCACAATTTTCTTTTTTAAAACAACAATTAGCAAAGGAGAAACAGCTCATGTATTCTTCAAATTGGTTTATTTGACCTCATACCATCAGCCCCAACAGCGGTAAGATAATGACACATATCAGCATATTCGATTACAGTAAACGATTACATTTTATTTTGATTATAACAGACATAAACAAAACTGAGGCCTTATGCAATCCCATAAACTAATTGTGCCTTAGAGTGGGTATTACAGTGCATCACTGTTTACATCAAAGATTTCTCTGTGCATCTAATTTGCATATTCAGTGCTTTCTGTTACAAAGTTTCATGCAGCTGTTACAATGAAGCAGCTTAGACTAAATCATTCGCTTCTTTCTCATTTTGACTAACCATCAAAATTAAACAGAAACATTTTATAATTGTTTATCTATGTACATCTATGTGGACTGACCTGTTAGGCCATCACCGTTTTGCTCCAAAAGTTAAAAGTAATTCAACTTTTGATTCTGAGGCTTTTTGTTTAGCTGTTTTAGAACATTATCCTGTGCGAACGGCTCCTCGCTCACTCCTGCGGACTTGCAAAAACATGAAGGTGTTTTCAGTTACTCCAATGGTAAGATAAAGACTTATTAAGAAATTTACATGCAAGTCTTGGGGCATGATTAATTGTGTTACCTGTTTATCGTAATCACAATGAATTAACGTGTTACATTGACAGCCCTAATTTTCGTGTATTTGGAGCAAGTTTGAATGTAGTGTGCAGTAGTATGCAGGGACTATGCTTCCTCTGTGTACTTTGTATTAGTGAACTCGGCGTTGAGGAGTGGCTGGAACTCGCGCTTTCTCCTCTGCTGTACGTAGAACACCAACAGGACGAGCAGAACAAGTAGGCCGAGGAATATTCCTCCGAGTGTGCTGCTTAACACAAAGACGGTCGCTGTGTTGTCTGTTTCTGGGGGGAAACAAAAAAAGTGAAGGATCATGAGAATCATATGCATAAAATGTGTCCATACGACTCGTGTGCAATACAGCAAGTCTTCTGAGGAGCTTTGCATGAGAAACAGACCATAATTTTTGTTGTTATTCCCTGATCTTTCGTTCTATTAAAGCTCCGAAATCTCATTTGCATTCACACTCCAAAATGGCCTATCGACATTGAATAGATGCACGAATGAGATTTGGGAGCTGCAGCTTTACAGGTTTACAGTGAATAACGACTTAAATTTCAGTCTGTCCTGCACACAAAGCTATTGAATCATTTCAGAAGACTACTTTTATGGTGCTTTTATTGTATTTTTTGTCTAATTTGGAGCTTGGTCACTATAAACTGTATTTGTATTGAAAAGTGTTAGCTGTGTGAAAATTCTTAATAATCCTACAATATGTGCATTGATGATGACAGTTCCTAAGTTTGGGTGTACACATTATATATGTATTACCTTCAAGTTCAATGGCATAGGAGTAACCCAGCTGTTCAGATGCAACAGAGATCTCCTCATTGGTCACAGGTGGGAAAAAGGGAACCATGTTGTAATGTCTGTTGTGTCCAATAGGGGCCATCTCATCCGGGAAGCTCGCGTTTTCACGGAAGCGTCTCATCCATTCCTCAAATATGGCATCGGTGAACGTATGGAGCACCTGTTGAGCATTGAGAGAGAACTTAAGTAATTCCACTTGTAGGGAAAGTAAATATAAGGAATTTAGCAATTCTGCATCAGATTCCAATCCCATTTAAAGGGACAGTTCACCCAAAAATCATTTACTCGTTTTCATGCGCTCTTCATTTGTATGACTTTCTTTCTTCTGCTAAACACAAATTATGATTTTTAGAAGAACATTTCAGCTCTGTAGGTCCATAAAATGAAGTGAATGGTGACCAGAACTTTGAAGCTCAAAAAAGCACATAAAGGCAGCATACAAGTAATCCATATGACTCCATTGGTTTAATCCATGTCTTCAGAATCTATATGGTAAATATGGGTGAAAAACAGATCAATATTTAAGACCTTTTTTTTTTCTTTTTTTTTTTACTATAAATCTCCACTTTCAAACAGCCCTCCTATGTGCTCTTCTCTCCAAAGAGTTCTTTTTTTGTTTTTGGTGATTTATGTTCTTCATGCATATCGCTACCTACTGGCGATATACCGAGAATATATAGGAAAAAAATGACTTAAATATTGATCTGTTTCTCACCCACACATGTCATATAGCTCAAGAATACATGGATTAAACCACTAGAGTCGTATCGATTACTTTTGTGCTGACTTTATGTGCTTTTTTGAGCTTCAACATTTTAGATCCTGTTGACTTGCATTGTATGGACCTACAGAGCTGAGATATTCGCCGAAAAATCTAATTTATGTTCATCAGAACAAAAGAAAGTCATACACATCTGGGATGGCATGAGGGTGAGTAAATGATGAGAGAATTTCCATTTGTGGGTGAACTATTCCATTAAGGGTCTTTCACATGAAGAACATTGAGCTCTATGGGGTGAAGCATCAGTGTTGCCCCCTAGTGCCGCATTGCACTTCCATCAAAAGTTGTAATGCGAAAAGAGAACCTATTGCCCACCATAAAGATCAATGTGCCCCCCCCACCACCCAAAAAAAGATGGCATCTTAGTACCGGCCCTGTAGTCATGTAATGTGTCTTGTATATTACCAGAAAGATGGGATCATTGGCCGCAGAATGCGATAAAGCGCTGGTCCCATTGAGGAACTGGTGTACCAGGTTGTGCAGATTGGAAACCGAGCTGTCCAGCTCACCATCTGGTTTGTCATATCCTTCCAAAGCATTTCTACAAAGAAAGGTAGAATAAAACTTCACAACTGATTCCCAGAAAAAGTTCCTGATACCTGAGTAACAAGCAGCTAGTAAACAGAGCAATATACTGAATTTAGAGGTGTAAATCTACTTTTTTTTTTACGATTGAATTAATGAGTCACTGGTTTCAACTGAATTCAATAAAAAACAACAACAACAACAACAAAATCAGAATGATTTGATATAATAAGCCGATGCAAGGGATGAGTCAAAATGATTTTCTATGGTAATTAACCCTGTGCCATAAATTCTGTCAAAAGTGTAGCTTGTTGTGAACCCAGAATTTCCCTATATGAATGTGTCTTTGACCTGTTGAATTACCTGAAGCTGAAGGTTGAGTTGGTGAAGTATGGAGGACTATCAAAGTCTCTGAGGTTCAGGCAGCTTCTTACATCATTCATGGTCGGTAAAGTCATATTGGTTCTCTCCATGATACCTCTGCGCAGAGAACCTTCACTGGTCCCGTTACACAAAGTCACCAGCTGATTATATTCATCCAGACTTAAAGGAAACAATGCATGTCATTCAGTGAGGTTTATAATGTCTGCAGAGAGCTACCCATTATCACTGAGCCTTGCCTATGTACTTGGTTCATTTATAAATAGTTTAGCAAACAATACACAAATACGACATAGAACTGTAGCTTTGATGATAACTTTGATTGCTTCACAATCAAACAACATGTTGTCTGCATTTGAACCAGCTGCTGTAACAAGACACAGTGGCTTGTTTGGTGCATTTCATCTTCTTGACCATCAGAGGGCAGAAATGAAAGGCAGAAGAGCTTTGGGAAATTAATCCAATGACACCACCAGAACCCAAAACTCCCAAGCCATTTTAACAGAGGTGGGACCAAGTCATTGTTTTGCAAGTCACAAGTAAGTCTCAAGTCAAGACAGGCAATTCCAAGTCAAGTCCAAAGTTCTCAACTTTAAGGGTCAAGTCTTAAACAAGTCATTAGTGCTCTTTGCCCAAATAAGTGTCCAAGTATTAAGACTTTTCAGATGGTCCTTTACCACATCCTCCAGAGCATCAGCACGTTTTAGCACAATGTGTGGACTTTTCAGACAACCCACCATAGGAAAAATGTCCTACTTAATGTTAAATTACCGATCTGGAACGATTTCACCATGACACTATCTGACCAGCTTAAATACGGGACACTTCATTTAATCTTTAAATATGGAACATAACGGTGGCAACCGTTGGTCACAGTGCATCTTATAGCTGATTTCAGCAATGAGGCATGCAAAATAATTCACACCAAAACTATAGTTGCAGTGCACTGAGCTCTGTGGAACTTAGTAGCTAGTTAACACAATAATGAATGAACCTTATATTTATATAGCACTTTTCTGACACTACACTCAAAGCCCTTTACACAGTGAACAAGGGGACTCTCCTCAACCACCACTAGTGTGCAGCATTCACATGGATGTTGCAACAGCAGCCATAGTGTGCCAGAACACTCACCAGCTATTGGTGGAGAGGAGAGAGATAGAGCCAATTAATGGATGGGGATTATTAGGAAGCCATGATTTATAAGGGCCAGTGGGGGGAATTTGGCCAAGACACCCAGGTTACACCCCTACTCTTTTCAAGAAGTGTCCTGGGAGTTTTAATGACCACAGAGAGTCAGGACTTCAGTTTAACATCTCATCCAAAGGACAGTGCCTTTTTACAGTATAGTGTCCCCATCACTATACTGGGGCATTAGGACCTACACAGTCCACAGTGTGAGCACCCCCTGCTGGACTCCCTAATACCTCCTCTTCCAGCAGCAACCTTAGGAGGTCTCCCATCCAGGTAATGACCAGGCTAGCCCTGCTTAACTTCAGTAGTCAACCAGTCTTGAGCTACAGGGTGATATGTCTGCTAAGTTTAATGCCACTGAACCATAGCTGATGTGTAACAGTTAACAATCTCAACTTACCTCTGTCTGTGGGTTTTCAGATGCCTTACAAACTTGGATGTTGTTGATAAAGTGTTTGTAATTTTTAAACCACTGGTTCTACATGTTGCAATCCTTTTGTTGCCTTCAATATTGTATTCTTTATATCCATATGAAATTAACTTTTGTATCATTTTGGCTGTGCCATCTTTGAATGCACAATCTTCAAACTTGGTCCTGTCTCGTGGAAGTTGATTGGTTTGTTCTCTGATTGACTGAATGTTGAGCATGGAAATGCAGATTTAAAAAATCTAAGATTGTTTATTGGTGAAATGAATCGTTGATGTGCTGCACATTTTTAAATGTACAACTCTGATCTTTGGTTATAGAAGGTATAAAGTATTTCCAAGTCTGAGGGCTCGAGTCCAAGTCAAGTCGCAAGTCATTGTTTTCAAAATCTAAGTCGAGTTGCAAGTCTTCTTTGATTATGTAGAGTCGAGTGAAGTATAGGTCTCTGCAGAACAGTAATGGGTGTTTTCAGATCTGTGGGCATTTTCAAACCAAGATGGGCATTTCTAAACTATCTAATGAAAGTAGGGAATCTCAGTGTAGAAATCAATGGGCTTTTCCAAACCAAACCAGGATGGGCGATTCTAAACTAACCAATGAAAGTAGGGAATCTCAATCATTTGAAAATGTCCACTGATTGGGAAAAGCCCATTTTTGTTCTGCAGAGATATAAGTCTCAGTCGAGTCACAAGTCAAGTCCAAGTCATGCGACTCGAGTCCACAACCCTGCCTTTTAGTGATTATCCTGAGCTATGTCGTCAAAGACAGGGGGACTAAATTTAGCTTTTGAGACTGTAATACTATCGCAGCGTTCTTCAATCTTCTTCAGGCCAAGGAACCCTTGGTGGATTAACCGATGGAGCAGGAACCCCTTGTTAAATATCGTAAAATATTGACTGTTGCATTTTAAGCCTGACCTTAAAAACATGTATAAAGTATCATATGTACTGTATTTACATACTTTGTTATGCTTACATTGCAAAGTCACTAAAAATCATGAATGATGCACAGTCATATACTTTACATTCTAGTTCATACATTTCGATGTGGGAAGGACAATAAAGCATTTGACAGAAATGTAGCTTTGGTTGAAGTTAACTTACAGTGTATTTTTATTTATCACAAAAATTACCAAAATGAGTTTGAGATGGAACAATAATTGTTGAAGACCCCTGCACTATTGTGTATAATGTAACTAAAATATATTGAAGACTGTGAGTTGGGAATATGATTTGGATGCTGGAGCTGTTCTATACTGGAGAAAGTGTGTTATAATGAAAGAAACAATCCAATAATTTGACATCATGAAAACACACCTATCACACACCACTCCCCAACGGGCGAATCTGGACAGAGGGCTGATTCGAGACGGATCGCTGGGGTCCTGACCACCGAGCATTGAGTCTGTGCAGACGTCACACTCTGTCTGGCCGGTGGCGAAGTTCCAGTAGGGGACCGCAAAGTTCTCATTACCTGTAAGTTTCTAAGATGGGAAGAGACAATGGGACAGTCATGGCAAGTTGCAATCATTGGGCTCTAAGCAGTTGGAAAAGGAGAAAATGATCATAATAGAGCACAACAGTGTTCACCTACTTAATTAACCATCTGGGTTCAGGAAGTATTTTTCCCATTCATTTTTTCGCATTTACTTTTCTTAAAATCCTTCACAAAATAGTTGTAAGCCATGAACCAAACCAGCCAGCTCTATGGTGAATCACAACATTACAAATTTTGTTTTGAGGCAAAAAAAGTATTTGAAAATACTTTCTTTAGGGCACGAACTACAATCCCATGAAGCTTTGCGAACGATGTCATTGATAAAAAAAAAAACAAAAAAACATGAGAATATACTGTATAAAACTACTGATTTTAGGTCGTTCATTATAAATATAGAAACAATATATTTTACGTTTGTTGCGAAATATTCTGATCTACAGTGGTGTGAAAAAGTGTTTGCCCCCTTCCTGATTTCTTATTTTTTTGCATGTTTGTCACACTTAAATGTTTCAGATCATCAAACAAGTTTAAATATTAGTCAAAGATAACACAAGTAAACACAAAATGCAGTTTTTAAATGAAGGTTGATATTATTAAGGGAAAACAAAATCCAAAAAAATCCACTGTATATAAATAGATAAGTAGTTTAAGGGTGAAGGACCGACTCAATTACGTCATTCACATTGTGTCATGGGAGTTGGCGCCACTCCGAGGCACGTTTTGCGGACTTCGTTGGCTGCGGTTCTCTGATTGGTGGATCTTTCTCTGCTGGGCCATGGGTATAGTTGTTTACCATGAATTCTGCAATCAAACATGGTTTTTAAACAATGAAGTTGAAATAACGCAGACGGATGGCTTCAACGGAAGCATTTACCATCGATGAACAACCTCTGAGCTCAAGGTAGGTCTATCTTTAAAGGTTTATGAGTTATCGTTGAAAATCAACTGGTCTATACAATAAATTAATGGTATTTTACTTTCAGAACCAGACTGTTGCACTCTATATTTCTCAAATTTCAACTTTCTGGACCTTAGTTGCACAATTTTGAGGATTTTCTTAAGTTACAGTGCCCCATAGCACTGTCAAAATTGACACAAATTCAATAGAGTTTCTAAATACTCCAAATTGTAAATGACTCTGACCAATGATGTGGAACAAATTGAAAATGAACAGCTTTACTGTACACCTGTAGCTCTCTCTCCAGGCTCAGCAAATGGTATCTGTGCCAGGTAATGAACGCTGGGCCTTTATGAGAAAAGTCGATGGCTTTAAAAGGCCGGCCTGGACCTATTGAGGAGGAAGAGGTAAGTCAAGTTAGGTGAATTACAGCACATAATAATATCTAATAGTGTTTAAAAATATCTCCTTCCAATAGTAGACAAAATTGAAAGACATAAAAACTTTATTTAACACTACCTCAAACCACTTATGAAATTCCTAAGAATTTCTTTGTAGTGTTGTGGTGGAAATTTTGTAGTAGGCTATCCAAACGAGCAGCATGAAAGTTATAATTTCATAGAGTGTATAGATGTCCACTGAAGCACACAATCACTCTTCAGTAAAGAACAATTTCTTACCATTATTGTAGAGCCATTATTAGCTGTGTTCTTCTTGAGTTGTCTATATGGTTTTTTAGAGATTAAAAATGGTTGATGTTACGTTTATAGGCTCTTCAGGTCAGCATATTGGTTTCAGGGTTCTGGAAAGCACCAGAACACTTGGTTTCTCAAAGAACAACAGAATTAAATGTTCTTTATGGAACTTTAAAGTTCTCTTATGGCATCATCAGGCTGTAAAACAGCTTTGGGTTCTAACTGAAACTTTTATTTATTCATGTTTTAAGTATAAACCTTCACTGAATTAGCCAAATATCCAAATGCCAAAGAATGCGTAGTGGGGATTTTGATTCAAACCGGTGAAGTTGAATCTTTTGAATCTGTACACCAAAATCATTCAGATTCGTGTGAGTCATTGAATCATTCACTCAACCGATTCGTTCAACCGACTCATACACAGCCCACACTCAAATACTATTGGCTCGTGCTTTAGTTCATCTTTGCAACCGGATCTCATGAAAAGTCATATATAATTTACGAGTTGGCTATTTCGCCTGGTCTCGCATGATGTTGTTTGCATAAACTCGTACGACTTCATCACATGCAAATTCCCGGATGTCTAATGCAGAAGTATGCGTGAGTTTCGCACACAAGGTGTTAAGGACATTCTTATTAATATTATGCCCTTACCCAAACCACTTATCTAAACTTAACCAATCAGTAGAGTGTGTAAACATGATAGGAAGCTGTTGTGTGTGACAGAAGCAAGTAATTGTCGTGAATTAGATGGAAACGATATCAAGCGACGTCATTGGCTGTTGTGAAAGTCGTAGGAATTCAAACGAGTGCAGCTGCATGTTATAATACGAATTAGCCAAATTTAGAAAAGTCGTACGAATCCTGACGATTTCCCCCTGAGAGTGTGTTGGTCTTTGAAGACTTCAGTGAACGAAAAGTATGAGTCAGTTAATGGAAGTGCATGAGAATGATTCGAAACTCTATAATTTAACCCTTGGAATATCTTTTACCATATCCATATTGATGTATGGGATGTTACTGTCTGTGTACAATAAGGCCTGAAACGGCAGTATGATTTTGTTCATTCACAACGTAATTTATAAATCAATACAACAACCAGCGCCATGTTTTTTAGATGCTTTCAGTTGTTAAAACGCATCTCGAGACACCTGCGCTCTGTTCTATTCGTGGCACTGCGTTTTTAAGCGCAAGCACGCTTTTGACCCTAGAACGGCATTCACATTCGCAACTTAAGTACCGAATGTTTCTGACTTAAACGTAACAAGTCCTCTAAAATTGCCTATATATTGACAAAAGCGAACCGTTCTTTACCTAGCAATGTGTCTTTGACTGAGTAGTAGTGCTGCCAAACAAAGAAATCGTAAATTGAAATATTGCTGAACTGTGGCTCGGTTCCATTGGGTCCCAGCAGGCCCAGCCAGTGCTGTGTAGCGATCATATAGTCCGGATGAACGGTTGTTTTGGCAAGATCTAGAACATTGAGGAACTCCTGCAGCTCTTCGGGGGTCAGCGAGTGGATGTTCTTCCTCACGGTAGGAGCTTTGCGTTGGTCACAGTTGGGTCCCGTCCAGCCGAATTTACACTCGCCACAATTGTAACCAGCAAAGTTACCTGTTCAAAAGGCAAGAGGTTAGTCTACTAGTGTTATGTTAACTACTAGTCTGGGTTTAGAGATTACAGATCTTGAATTATTATGGATAAAATAATGGAACATTGAATTATTAAAGCATGACTTGATTTTTACTTTTTTTCTTTTTTTAAAGAAAATGTGAGTGGTGCTTTCTAGGTAGTTTCCTACTAGGAAAAGAGCCAACCCACAAGGTTTCTACACTGTAAAAAACAATCCTGTTGTTTTTTACCAAAAAAAAAAAAAATAAAAAAATTTGGCAGCTGTGGTTGCCAGAATAATTATGTAAAAAATACAGTAAAAAAAAAAAAAAAACTTTACAGAACAACCTGAAGATTTTACAGTTTAAAACTGCTGTAAATTACATGACCACGCTGGCACTGTAAAATAAATAAATAAATACATTTACAGTAAAAATAAAACCATCATAAACTTCATATTAACCTTCTGTAACTGTAAAAATCTGATTTTTACTTTAGAATGTATTGATAATCACCGTAAAAATGACAGAAGAGCACATGATGACATGAAGTTCACCAACAGAGGCTCTTCCAGGAGCGATGATCAATAAACATATAGAGACAGTGCTCAGTGACACTCACACAAACACTAAATCCAACACATGTGAAATTAAAATAATACAGTAAACATTAACTAAACTACATTAAATATAACACAGAACACCCCAATGTACATAACTGATATTAAAAATAAGAAAAAACAGAACTATTCCAATAAAACATAATGAAATATGATGGGTCATGCAGGGAAATGTGGGAATGCCCAATTATTGTTTTTTATTGTAATTTTAACAATAATTTACTGTAAAAAGTGCATGTTGTTAAACATAATGTAAATTTTTACCATTAATTAAAGGGTGCAGTATGTACGATTCAGAAACCCTTGTTATTAATGACACCTGTGGCCGTTAAGTGAACTGCAGCCTGTTGCTCGTGCACACACTCCATAGAGACGCGAGCATCCAAAACAATGACGTAACGTACAAAGAGACTGAACGTGATCCACCGTCATCATGCTGACAGATGAGGTAGCATAATTAAAATCACACAGTTATGATTGTTTTACTTCAAACTTTGAGACTAAACTAAAACTACTTATCAGCTAACATAGCATACTGATACACACATACAGCTACATACTACCGAACTATACCAGGCAGTTTACTGTTGTACTATTGTATGTTTTGTATGTCATATGTGGTACTACGATCAAGAAACCAGCGTATTTGCTTAAATTTATCCTGTATACCTGACTTTTAGTATAAAGAGAAGATTGTTGAAATTATTTGAAAGTTACAAAGCAAGGTAGCTTGCAATTTGTCAGCGTTAGCGGGCAAGATCAAGTTAGCTAAAATGACACAGATCAATCCTTATGGCACTATATGTCATATGCTTTGCAGTTATGTAAGTTTACCTGTCCAATAAGAAGAACGCCAATTCAGGGTCGGTTTTGATCCACAAAACCGAACGAAGGTCCCTCCAGGAATCAAATGCCCTGCCGATGTTCAGTGTAGTTTTATCTCTAAGATAACGTTACCTAGTGTTGCAGTTTGTTGTTGCAGTTGAATAGCAGAAGAGAAGCTATTACTGTCTGAATCAAGGCTCTCGGGAGCACGCATAAACGGCACATCCTTTGGATTTTCCCGGCAAATGCGACCCGCTCCCTTCGATTGAAAATCAGTCTACAGGCTTTAATAGGCAAAATAGGAAGTCCGGGAAGGGCTCATTTTTTAAGTTGCGTTACAAGCCGTTCACACATTGGCAAAAAAAAAAAACAGGAAAATCATACTTTTTACATCTTAAAAATGTAATTTTTACAACATTTTATTGTAAAAACTACTGTATTGTCTTAAAATATATTATTTATTTTTTTACTGTATATTTTACAGTTAATACTCATTAATCAATTATTGTTTTTTTCTTCTGTAGCATTTTCACAGTCATTAACCGTTAAAATTACAGACACTTTTTACAGTGTACTGTAGATAACGCTCGGGTCTCTCCTTCAATGTCTATGAGATTATTATCAAATTAGTTTAATAATTTCCATACTTCCATTTGGGTTATTTTATAGTTTTGATGACTTTATTATTGTCACAATGTTAAATGGTCTACTTATAATATGCAAGAAATACATTTTACGGATAACTAACTTTTCCAAATTGCAAAATAATAATAATAATAATAATAATAATAATAATAATAATAATAAACATCCTTAAAACAGGATATATTTACTTGAAGCAAGTTTTAAGGATGTTTAGGAAAACAG
Organism: Myxocyprinus asiaticus; assembly: GCF_019703515.2. Classification (NCBI taxonomy): domain Eukaryota; kingdom Metazoa; phylum Chordata; class Actinopteri; order Cypriniformes; family Catostomidae; genus Myxocyprinus; species Myxocyprinus asiaticus. Next base: position 49,884,345 of record NC_059353.1, on the reverse strand, counting down.
GACAAATATACTGATTATGAAAATGATTTTTGTGGTATATGTAAACAGCCATAACAGTTGTGACTATTTGAAAAAACAAAACTAAACAAACCAAACATTGTTTTCACATACCAAAGCATCGACAGGTACGGTTGAAAAATTTGGTTGGCCAGTTTTCCCGGTCGTCCACATTCCTTAATCTATATGGTCCGCTCCAAGGTTTAGAATCCACGAGAATGTTGCTGCAGTTTCCTCTGCCGGACAGAATTCCACATACATTAGCCGGATCTGATCCCAGAGCGGGACAGCACTGTTTCGACACAATGCCCTCCACTGTACAGCAGACCCTCGGAAACTGTGCATCTGTGTGTTTGATACATCCCAGAAAGCAAATCAGACCCAACACAACAAATCGTCTCATATCTCCCATATCTTGTGTTGTCCAAATCAATGTGTTTTTAAGGATTACATGCAGTTATAAGTGTATCTGTGACAGCTAACGGCCTAAATTGGTTGCTTTCCACATATTACATGGACATGCACAGTGCTCACCCCCAGTCTTTTGTGTTATATAGGCTACTCTTGCCAAGTAGTACATGGGAGGATTATTTCTGCAGTCCCGTGGTAATCACCTGACACAAAGGAAATATTTGTTGCTTTAATGCCAGTAAAAAGCCCTCAGGAAATGTTTCAATGCATCTATTCAGCTCATCTAGATCTGATGAAACAATTCATACTGTCATGCTGTTGGATGTGGTAGAAATTGACATTTTTCCCTTTTGATATACACATATTTAAGATAATATCAAAGGAAATTTGAAATGTAGTCTCTGTGAAAGGTTTATATGCTCAACAGAAACCCACTCAGTATGTGTGGGAAAATAAAATATATTTGTTGGTATAACAGGGTGATACCCTGTTGGTATAGCTCTCTAATTAGTTTGGCACATGCTACAGCAAGGTCTTGGGTTTAATTCCCAGGGATATCTTAGTAAATACATGAATACCTTCAATGCATTCTAAGTTGGATAAAAGGCATAAATATAAATACACCCTACCAGTCCAAAGTTTGGACCAGGGTCAGAAATTAGGGGGTCTCGAGGCAAAAATGCCACCGAAAGTGTCAAAAATGTCTCCAAAATTCAAAATTTGGTGGCAAAAATAAAAATAATAAATGCCCCGCAATGAATTCTGCCTTTTTCTTTAAACATCTCATATAATATATAATATTCTATTATTGTCCTAGTTGATTTCACTTTAAGGGTAAGAGGTATTCAATTCTCAATCTCAATCATGAATTAATTAAACTGAAGTATTTGACATGAACATAGTAGACAGTTTATGTTTTAATATGGTAAAAAAAACAATAAAAAAAATAAAATTTTGTCCCTTAATGTAGAAGTTCATTTCTGACACTGGTTTGGAGACACCTCATTCTTTATTATTACTATTTTTCACATTTTATAATAATAATAAAGTCATCAGACTGAAATAGCACAATAGTAAAATTTTTGGATAACACCTTACAATAATGTTGTATCCGTTAAAGTTAGTTTACTACATTAGTTAACACAAACTAACGATGAACAATACATTTTAACATAAACTAATATATATATATATATATATATATATTTAAATGAGCCTAATTAATATTTTTATATCTTTATAATTGAACATTAACCAGGATTAATGAATGCTGTTTATTAAATATTGTTAATATTGTTCATAGTTAGTCCATAATACCTAATGAATTTACTAATGTCAACAAATGCAAACTTATTGTAAAGTGTTACCCATTTGTGTTTTATAAAGTAATTCATATGAAAGCTCAATTTATATTTATCTACAAATGTTATTTAATGTATTAAGAGATCATGATAAACATAGAATATAATATATCTGTGGGTTCTGAAAGGTGTCTGACTGAAATGTTGAAATTCCTCACAATCTTTGCAGCTGCTCGACGGGGTCATTCTTGTGACTTACTGGGTCACCAAAGCTTGTCTGGAGCCTTTAAGACTTCAGGTTTTAGAGATCAGAACTGTACACATATATATGGGTATTCCATGTTCATTTTCAAAATATTAGGGCAACTCTGCACATTTTTAAACCTGTTTTAGCTTGCTTTGTATAATATCATGCTGAAACACAGAACAATGACCACTAGGATGCTGTGAGGGATTAGTCATACTTTTAACCTGAGGGTAAAACATGACGGAAGCTCAACCCCTACAGCATATCATGTGTTTAATTATTCTTCATGTGTTCACAAGTAAGCTCTGTCTTTAACTTTCTCATCTAAGCATTCCTTTGCACACGTGCTCACTGCGTGACTTGTGAAAATACTCTGAACAAAGCCTTAACTAATGTAAAGTGTGTGGTACTTACAACTCAATGAGAAGATTCAAAATGTAATAAATATATACATCATTTTCTATCCATATAGTGAGATGTATTAGATACATAAATACATTCTTTAGACATCACGTAGTTAGCAGACACACAATAATTAGGAAACTATTATTATTTTATGAACTGTCACATTAAAATCATAATTTAAGCAATATGCATTACAACACATGGTGGAGCCAGAGAGCTATGAGAGAAATATGACAATGAAAAGCTTTCATTGTATTTTGGTAGCTCTGTTCTATTCTGTTCTGTTCATATCAGCAGAATGCCTTACAAACTGAATGTTTACATGGAATAAGATTAAAGCTCGCCCAAAAATAAAAATCCTCTCATCATTTACTCACCCTCATGCCATCCCAGATGTGTGTGACTTTCTTTCCTCTGCTGAACACAAGCAAAGATTTTTAGAAGAATATTTCATCTCTGTAGGTCCATACAATGCAAGTGAATGGTGACCAGAACTTTGAAGCACCAAAAAGCACATACATGCAGCATAACAGTAATCCATAAGACTCCAGTGGTTTAATATATATCTTCAGAAGTGATATGACAGATGTGGGTGAGAAACAGATCAATATGTAAGTCCTTTTTTAGTATAAATTCTCCTCCCTGCCCAGTAGGTGGTGATATGCACGAAGAATGTGAATCGCCAGAAAAGAAGAAGAATGTGGAAGTGAAAGTGAAAATGGAGGTTTATAGTAAAAAGGACTTAAATATTGATCTGTTTCTCACCCACACCTATCATATTTCTCTCTCTCTCTCTCTCTCTCTCTCTCTCTCTCTCTCTCTCTCTCTCTCTCTCTCTATATATATATATATATATACACTGATCAGCCACAACATTAAAACCAGTGACAGGTGAAGTAAAAAACATATGTTATCTTTTTACAATGGCACCTGTCAAGGGGTGGGATATATTAGGCAGCAAGTGAACAGTCAGTTCTTGAATTTCACGTGTTGGAAGCAGGAAAAATGGGCAAGCGTAAGGATCTGAGCGACTTTGACCAGAGCCAAATTGTGATGGCTAGACGACTGGGTCAGTGCATCTCCAAAAAGGCAGGTCTTGTGGGGTGTTCCCGGTGTGCAGTGGTTAGTACCTACCAAAAGTGGTCCAAGGAAGGACAACCGGTGAACCAGCAACAGGGTCATGGGTGCCCAAGGCTCATTGATGCGCGTGGGGAGGGAAGGCTAGCCCGACAGGTCCGATCCCACAGAAGAGCTACTGTAGCACAAATTGCTGAAAAACTTAATGCTGGCTATGATAGAAAGGTGTCAGAACACACAGTGCATCACAGCTTGCTGCGTATGGGGCTGCGTAGACGCAAACCGGTCAGAGTGCCCATGCTGACCCCTGTACATCGCCGAAAGTGCCTACAATGGGCACCTGAGCATCAGAACTGGACCATGGAGCAATGGAAGAAGGTGGCCTGGTTTGATGAATCACATTTTCTTTTTGATCATGTGGACAGCCGGGTGTGTGTGCATCATTTACCTGGGGAAGAGATGGCAGGAGGATGCATTATGGGAAGAAGTCAGGCCGGTGGAGACAGTGTGATGCTCTGGACAATGTTCTGCTGGGAAACCTTGGGTCTTGGCATTCATGTGGATGTTACTTTGACACGTACCACATACCTAAAGATTGTTGCAGACCGGGTACACCCCTTCATGGCAACGGTATTCCCATATGGCAGTGGCCTCTTTCAGCAGGATAATTCGCCCTGCCACACTGCAAAAATTGTTCAGGGATGGTTTGAGCAACATGATGAAGAGTTCAAGGTGTTGCCCTGGCCTCAATTCCCCAGATCTCTTTCCGATTGAACATCTGTGGGATGTGCTGGACCAACAAGTCCGATCCATGGAGGCCCCACCTCGTAACTTACAGGACTTGAAGGATCTGCTGCTAACGTCTTGGTGCCAGAAACCAAAGGACACCTTCAGAGGTCTTGTGGATGTCTCGATAGGTCAGAGCTGTTTTGGCAGCACGAGGGGGACCTACACCATATTAGACAGGTGGTTTTAATGTTGTGGCTTATATATATATATATATATAATTTTTTTTTTTAATTATTGGCACATAACATATGATATTAAAAATATATAAAAGTGTTTATTTCTAAATTGATAACTGTGTGCAACTCGCATACACAATGACGTTATGTGACAAAAATATAGCGTGGTACTGTTTGAAATGTTTACCATTGAATACTGCCTACTGTTTCACTTACGTTTTGAAAAATAAATAAATAAATACAGCTGTAAGTGGCAATTATCAGGGTCCTAGCCCATGTACAGAAAACATGACTAAAATAGCCAAATTTGAAAATCTTGTGGATATAGCTGCTTTGGTGTCAAATTTAAACTTCTGTGATCACAGCTGCAGAATAAGTTTTTCGTAAGTTATAGCGCCACCTAGCATCGTAAATTGGTGAAAATTGGCATGTGCCCTCAGAATGTTGTGATGTCCATTTGTGATTAGTTTTGTTACATTTAGATGTTGCGCTAACAAGATACAGGCCAAATAGTCAGTATAGGCCACACACAAATCGGCTAATATCTTACAAATGATCAAACTGATCAAAGTTTTTGTCGATAACTCTGTGTCAAATACATCTCTAGATGATGCATAACAAATTTCATGTCAATCAGACAAATGGTGTAAGACAAGTTCGAAAAAGTATTTATTGTAATCAAATCAAACAGGTAGAAAGAAATTAATACGGAAATAGAAATTCACTTGGGGACACTGCTAAAAATTTTATTCTAGCCCTATACAGTATATACTGCACAGTTTTCAATAAGCAGTAAGCTAGTATTACAGTCAGAGCATAGCCAGGGTATGTTCTGTTGATACTGTATGGTTTGAGTTTGGGTTGATCATGACACCAAAATAATATTTGTAATTCTCATTGCTGAAAGACCTACTAAGGGTAAAGCTAGCGCATAAAAAACACTGATAGAATTACTCATTCACTACATAAACTGCAGCTTTCCACTATTTCTTTTTTCTTCATAGTACGGTATTTCTGATAAAACACATAAATGGGTTTTCCCATTGTTTTGCTCTTTAAAACAAAATCTTTTTGTATTATTTGCATCTATTTGTATGTTTTGAGTGCTTAGAATGTAGCTTGCTTAAATTGACTAATTTAAGTTCTGTAGATTCTTCAGTGTCTAATTGCACCAGCGTAGAATTTGCTTGGGTTGTTTTGCCTTCCCTTTTGTCCATTTATAATGTGGTCTGACCCAGTAAAGAGCACTTCATTGAACCCGCTGTGAAAATGGTATTGTTTTTGACATGAAAAAATAGTTGTAAATGAAATTTGCGTGATGCTTCACGAACCGTGGACTGTTTACCCTTTGAAGTGGTGACAATGAGAAATTCTCGATTAATAGCACTTCAAAGGGACGTCCAGATGAAGGTGATGCTTAATTCTGTGTAACACGTGGCAGGCGTATTATTATGTTAATGACAAAATGCATCAGTTCTGCTAATGGCTATTAGAGAGCTCGGGACAGGCACACATTTTAGGGAACCTAATGTGTCGATTCAGAGGAAGGTTGCCTTTTCAGATTGTAATTGAGAGCACTTCAGTTTCATTTCAAAAGGATAAGGCTTTACAGAAGAACATGTAAAATGTTTTAAAATGATGCTAGGATTGCTCTGCCCATTTGACAAGTATTATGACACGTTTCCTATTGCATCCCAGACAATTCAACTAATGGGCTCCTCACACATCTGCAATGCTCATTGTTCTCTATTCAGTGATAAACACGACTAATTGTGAGCTGAAGAAGACACTGAGAGGCTCACCAGGTATGACACAGAGTATGGAGGTTTGTGCCTTGGTAAAAAGACAAAGGAGGCCATAAGATGCGCTGCAGCTAATTCATGAAATATAGACTGTAGGTTGACAGAAAGTTGTACTTTTTAAGGCCAGTCTGACTTCAAATGTAGCATTGTGGAAAGGCTGTATGTTGTGGAATGACTTGAATACCCTCACTGAAGGTATTTGAGAATTTTAGCGCATTTCTTGTTGCAAACGGCACATTTTGGTAAATGCATTCAGGGATTCCATGCATAAAGAAAATTTCCATACTGTGCATGCTTTACAAACTATACAGGTTGGGTTGGGATGTTAACCATACACTTAAAGCCTCTAGAGGGCAGAATAGCTCTTTTACACATTTACTCTCATTTATTTCTATTTGACACCAAGTGCCCCAAATCTGATCATTTTTCTGTTAGTCAAACCTTTTAGGATGTGGAATACATCTGTACGTACCTCTCATTTTATTCCCTCTCTTGTCACACTGAAGTGAATATTACAAGCTAATAAGCATTCGACACAGAGTGTGATAAATATAGTATAATAGATTAATAATATAAAAAATAATCTAGTATAAAATATAATAGAAACTCAAATGTTTTTACTCTTAAAATATAATACTGTTTTTGTGTGTCTAGTGAACAAGACAGCATGGTTATTTAAATTACATTTAATTTGTATATAATTTCATTTACAAATGTATTTAAATAAATTATTAATTAATTAATACTGTATATATTGGCTATATATTTATATTTATTAAAGAGACTGGTGCTAGTTGTCACAGGGGGACATTGTAACAATGTCTATATCTCTATAACTATAAGGTTTATTACACACATGTATAATTTCTCCAGCAGTAATTTTGTATGTTGGTTTCAAATACCTAGTTCAAAAATAATTTTGAATAATGAACATTTGTTTTAAATGTCATAAGTTTATACAATTTATTAATTACAATATTTTGATATTTTGATACAATGGTTTGATATTTTATATTTGTTGTGTCATGAATTGTTTTTTTGCTTTATAATTAAAATTTTACTTTTTAAATGTATCTAAAAAAAAGAAAAAGAAAAAAAAAACACATTTATGCAGGTGTTGATTGTTTTTTGGTGATGGTGATGGTGGGGACCTGTTTCTCCCGTAACTCCCCAGTGTTGACATGAAACCTATGCCATTGGTTTAATGGCTGGTTCCATTGTGACAACATGCCCTGCTACTGGGGCAAGTTGTCACAAAACTTCAACATATGTTCAAGGAACTATTTTTATTTTATTTTTTTCCTGGGCAATAATGCTGGAAATGTTTAATATGAAATTAAATACCCTGCTTAGGAATATTCACTTAGTAAAAAGTGACAACTTGCCCTGATAAAAATAATAATAATAATATTTGTGTTATAAATTTGTCCTATTTTTGTATTGTATATGCTTAACCCTATAACAGTGTTTTTATCAAATATGATACACAATGTTTGACGGCACCTGTTTCACTCTCTGTTTAAGCTTATGAGCCAAACAACCTATGGTATGTAAGTTTCACATGTTTATGGCACCATCTAGTGGTTATTTGTGAAATAAAAGTGGTTTCAGTGTTTATATCGATCTATTTAAAATGGCAGCGTGACTTATGTTGGGATAAATGACAGCTTATTTGAATAAAGTAAAAGTGACAGTAATGATTATATTGTAACTGATAAATGAGTATTTGCTGAATATAAGCAACTTGTGCTTGGTTAAAATTTTGTATATTATTTTATTGAAAACCCCTTTGAAATCCATGTATTAAATATGATACAACAGACTTTTGAGGAATATCTCTCAATCATCATTACATTACATTCATGCACACCACAAAACAAATCACAGAGCTTTAAAATTCTGACATATACATTTTATAAGATATACTGAAAGTGTGAACTAATATTTCTGTGTATTTGTCATTATAAAGATCTCATTATTTTACATTAAAAGCTATTATGATGTCATCTTAACATAAGTTCATGAGACCCAGCGAAAACAGTTTTACATTTTCCCTTTTTTAAATGTCAATATAGTGTTTGGTGCATAAAATACATATGATAAAAATATGTTATTGAAAAAATACTATTTTATTTATATTGTATTTGATGACACATTTCAATCCATATTTATAGAGCAAGAAGAGGAAGTTTTCATGGCCAAACTCTCAAACATTTGGTATCTCTGAAAAGCCCAGAGAGTCCTCTGATAATACCCCAAGATTTACCACTGTAGAAAAACTTCAATATCAAATGTCCTACACAAAAATAAATTGCTGGGCCTCAGGAGGATAATGACCTTTAAAGCCTAATTGATCAAATATGATACATAAAAAATAAAAAAGTGTGCAATTTCTTCTTCTTTTTTACGATTTCTTTATATAGTTTGTCTAATGGTACTAAAACACTTTAATGTCAAAACATTTAATCAAATAATTGATTTGAAAAAAATTATAAACATACACAATGTTATGTCACTTTGTCTCTTAATAATACACATGCTGCTTACAATTGCCATTAAAATTTATTTTGAATGAATACATGTTTTTAAAATGAAGCATGCAAGATGTTTGGGCCTTTACACACCTCTCACAGTATTTAAGAATACATTGTCTGGCTTTATATTTTAAACTGAAAACTAAATGCAAAATCAGTAGCATCACTAAAATCACATTTCTTGGACATTGAAGGGGGGCCGACTCAAGACTGTGTAGCTTAACAGAACCATTTCGACAGCTCCGAATAAAATCCACACAATATTTGCTTGCTTGTGCTCCACGGTGACACCCACATCTTTGGCAGCTTAGCGATTTACATTTTAGCATAATGCGAGCCATAGAGGAGGCACAAGGCAAGGGCGATAAGTTACAAAGTGCTCCAGGGGTAAACCTTGTAAGAGAGGTTTTGGAGCTATTTACAGTGCTTCAGAAATCCTTCAAAGATGCGCCAATTGGGGCGGAGATTGTTCGCGGTAGTGCATGCTTCGCACACAAAACATACCACAATATGCATGGAGTGTGTTGCACTAGACATGACCACGTGATGCTAATTCAAATATCCCCATCGTATCACTGCATGCTTCGAGAAAATACGATCAGCACAAAATATAACGTTTCAGTTTTAGCAAAATACAATTAGGACCTTTGTTACTAGTCAAAAGCACAAGGGAAAAAGTGTGCAAAAAAGCAGCATAAAAGACATGCAAGAAAGAATAAAATGAGAAAGGGACTTAAATGATTTCTAAGATGCAATTTAATTTTCAATATGGGACTATTAAACATTTGAGGCCCATCCACTGTCAAGATATGTTTTCGATTGTGCAATTTCACATAACAGAATGCAGTGGAAATGCAAAAATTCCAACAATAGAGGTGTGAAAAGCAATGGCTTTTCCCTCTCTTATCGAAATTGCTTTCTGTAGAGTTGTTCCATTTGAAATGCATTTAATTGCAAATAAAAAAGGAGTGGAGAGAAAGCTGTGTGGCTCCTAAGCCTTTCTCATCTGTTTGGATGTAGGAGACAGAGAGAGAGAGAGAGAGAGAGAGAGAGAGAGAGAGAGAGTATTCATACGTGGAACAGGCCAGACAATAAGATGCAGGCGTGCTCTGAATAGTCCAATCTCTCGTCTGTCCCAGACCAATCCACCGGCTTCCCTGTCTCAGAAAAGTAGGGACGGACCTACAGTACTTCAAAACACAAGCTTGTTCAATTCGTCAAACCCCTAAAAGACTTCGAAAGTTTGCAGAACTTTAAGTTTATACTGTATGAAGTGTCACATCATGTTCAACAGTCCCTCTTAAGTGTGAGTTGAATCAACACCCAATAGAGTCCAATAGTCTGGTTCCAGGCGAATTGATTTTGAATAACTTATAAACCTTTAAAGACCGACTTACCTTAAGTTCATAGGTTGTTAATCGATGGTATATGCTTCAGCTGAAGCCATCAGTCCATGTTATTTCAACATAATTTTTCAAAAATAGAGCGCAACAGTGCCTGCCCACTTTTTCAGCTGTCTGGGTTCCTGAAGTATTTTTCCCATAGACTTTTCATACTCCTTCATAAAAGAGTTGTAACCCATGAACCAGGTAAATGACATCACAAACTTTGTTTTGAGGCAAAAAAGTACCATCTTTCATGAGGGAATGTGAATGATGTCATTGAATAAAAAACTATGTAAACTAACTAATAAACTAACCGGTTTATACTGCATAAAACTACTTTAGGTTGTTGATTAAAAGTAGACAAACAATACGTTTTATGTTTATTGCAAAATATTCAGATATATACAAATAGATAAGTAGGGTGCCGATTACGTCATTCACAGCACGTCATGAAAGTGTGTGGTCGCTTTGGGATTATTTCGCAGGCTTTGTTGGCGGCGGTTCTCTGATTGGTGAAGCTTTCTCTGCTGGACCACGGGTAATGTAGTTGTTCACCCAAACACAACATATATAATAAGTAGATCTTGACATAAAAAGGGTACATGGAAACACAATGCACAAAAGGGCACTCAACACACATTATGTGTGCGCACGCGTGTGTGTAAGTGTGTGTGTGTGTGTGTGTGTGTGTGTGTGTGTGTGTGTGTGTGTGTGTGTATAGAACTGTAAGTGTGTGTGTGTGTGTGTGGGCAGGTTTAAGTGGTTTACGAGGACTTTTTTTTAGGTTACTAACTGATCATTAAAAGGGTATTATGCTATAAATGTGGTTTATGAGGACATTTCTAGTATCCCCATAATTCAAATCACTTAAAAATCATACTAAACTATGCTTTATTGAAACTGTAAAAATGGCTTTATGTGTGGAAACACACATCCTCATATGTGCTCATCTAAGGGATTGTGATGCTCCTGAACACTTAATATTTCTGTATTTTGTAGTCTAATCCATTCATTTCCAATGGCCGGTCATTTTTGACCGGGAACACAACAAGTGTAACAAAGTGAAATAAAACCCAAAAAAATTTAAAAGAAAATGGTCAAAGTTTTCAGATACCATATGTGAACAAAGTCAAGGAATTTTATTCCAATTGGATTAAGTAAAAAAATAAAAATAAAACATAAGAAAAAAAAAAGTCATCCAGGTCAAAATGACTGGAACACAACATAATGTTTAACCCTTTAAGCTCTAAAGATTTCCTAAAAGATTTATTTCTCAGAGGTTGCCTGATTATAACTTGTTAGATGTCAGTTATGTCTGATTTAAGTACCCTACTGAAAAGACGGGCACTGAAGATCTCCAGCTATGTTTGGATGCTGGTGTATATATAAGGCTTGTTAACTAGCTTAACCAGCAAGATTTCTTTGTCAACCAGCTTCATCAGAAAGACGATGCTCTTTTCGACCAGCTATATGACCTACATTTGCATGGCTATGCTGGTTTATCAGCACTATAATCAGCATTAACCAGCGTGGAAATTCTGGTCCTTTTAGGAGAGTATCAACTTTGTCTCCGATGTTTCTCCTAAAAGATGTTCACAACTGTTGACCTACTGTACAGTAAAGGCCAAAGTACAGATTTCAATACATTATTGGTTTTGGACAGTTAGTTGACTGTCTGCATGCAGTGGATGTTCACTAAGCAGTCGTAGTGCGCATGCATCAAGTATACTTTAAAGACGGAACGGCAAGCAGAAAAACCAAATATACCCTTTAGAACGAATGTGGATTGCATTGCTCAGGTATTTTGGCATTTTTTTTACTTTATATTGAGATCTCTGACATTTGATCTCTGACAGTTTGAGACGTGGATGAGATCTCTTCTGAAACCCTAAAGGAGTCACATGTGAAATGAATGGTGTGTTTTTCTCTGTAGAAACCTCCATTTGCTCTCCATTTATTCTCATCGAAATATTAAAGAGATCTCATTTGTGACATTTTCCCCAGTGCATTATGGAAAGATTAAGGTGCCACAATGCAGATCATGCCAGAGCTTTTCACATGTGCCCACCCACCCAGCGAGACAAGTTAAAGAGAAGTGAGCAAAGTGCACCCTTCAAACTTTCCAATTCTGGAATTCTATTTTCCCACCCGAACAAAGATTTATACATATTTATACTTGCACAAACTGCTGATAGACAGAGAGAGAGAGCTGTTGGAATTGCAGAGGTAAACTTTATGTAAATGCCATAAAGTAATAGACTTGTAGTGCAAATCACACCATTTTATCTTTAATTTTGCCAAGCCCCCCCTTCGCAGCATCCTTGGCCCATCTTGAAGGCACGTCCCATCTCGCCCTCCCCCCAAAGTCCTCTTTCCATGGGCTTAAAGGTGCATCGGAGATATGCATTTAAGCATATTCAGAACACGGGGCGTGAAATTAAATGTGTGACAGAGTGGGAAAAATATACAGGCACGAGAGATGCCTTAAAAATAGTCATTTATGCAGATGGAAAAGGAGGAGAGTTGAAAATCATTTGCGAAGGGATGACCCTCTCCGCGAGCTATCTCTCACGCACTGTTCTCGGCCCTAATCTCGCTCTGTATCTTCATTTTTCATTGAACTCGCCAGTTTGCTGCTAAGCGGCCTTGTAGATAAGGCAAAGTGCTAAAAGGAGACAACTGAAGGTGCTCAGTGGGTCCTTTTCTATTGCACTCTCACCCAAGGCAATGGGCAGAATTTAACAGATTCCTTCCAACATATGTTTTTGCCAGATAAGTAAACAGTGTGTGTCGGCAAGGAAAAAAAAAAAGCATTTGCAATTTAATGACATTACAGCTCCCAGCTTAGCCTTTCCGTGCTGCCAGTCGCCGAGCGGAGAAAAGGAAAGAGTGGAAGAATGGAACTGGGTGTCATCAATGTTTTTTTTTCACCCTCTTTTTTTTTTTTACTGCTCTCTACCTTGCCGTTGAATTTGTCTCAAGCTTGTCACTACCTCAGTCTTATCCTCTGACATTTTCCTCAAGTTTTTATGTCCGAGCTTATTGTTTGGGTGGGGGGATATAGGGTTGAGAAAATTCTGAATTTTACAATCATCATCCTTTCACTTAGTGTGAATTTGAATTGATTTGGCCACGCCCCACAGGATGTTGCGTTAGAATTGAACTGAAATGACAAAAAGAGAAATTTACTGAATTGCAGTTCAATTTGTCCAACTCATGTTTTTCACTGTTTTCGGCTAATTATGCTTATGTATTCCCTGACATGCAGAATACGTTTTCTCAACTGGTGATTCCTTTAAATTAAGTTATTGTCAAAACAATCAACACAGCTGTCACAACTGATTTTAGATGTTTTGTTTAAAGTTTCCATCTGCTTCGTGTTGTTTGGCTCCTATTTTATGGTAAATATGAGCATTCAAAGATATGTGTTCTTCCACCATATGAAAGTTAATTTATGAGTAAAAAGTTAAATAAAAATGTCAATAGTTGGCATGCCAAAAATATTTAATAATTGTATTTTTTTAAGAATTATGTATTTAAATTTCAGAACAAAATTCAATCAAACTGAATTATGTAAAAATAAAAAATAAAAAAATAAATAATTATATATATATATTGTATATAAAATTGTAATTTAGTTAAAAATCACACAATTCAATTTGAAGGAATTTTGTTATTACGTGTAAATGTGTGAATATTAGAAATAGGCTAAAATATTTGTATGAGTGTATAATCTAATGTTTCTGAACAACCCATTATCTGTCTATGGTAACATATTTATGGGTAATTTATATTGAAAAAAAATTATAAAAAAATAACCCTTACATTTATTATCAAAAACTTCATTTATATCACTTAAACAAAGTACAGGGACACTTTACAATAAGGTTGCAATCGTTAAAATTAGTTAATGAATTAAATAACATTAACTACCAGTGAATAATATAAGTACTGCATTTAGCTCTTAATCTTGGTTAATGTTAATTTCTACAAATACTAATGCATTTTTAATGCATAGTGAACTAACATGAATTAACAATGAATAAAAACATTTTTAATAAGTGCTGTAAACATTACAGTTCATTGCTAGTTCATGATACATAATGCATTAATTAATGGTAACAAATATCACCTTATTGCAAAGTGTTACCTGCATTTCTTTGAATTTCATCCATGTTAATTCTACTTCCTTAAATTCAAATTACAATCCTTCATCCTGAG